>NC_079221.1:59719508-59847008 GCF_029633865.1 Lampris incognitus
TATTGTCTATAAGATGTATGAATTCACTGTGTACATAGTCTGGTTTTTTGTGGGGTTTTTTTGTTTTTGTTTTTTTGTTTTTTTTGGGGGGGGGGTGTCCCCGTGTCTCTTGTGTTAAGGCAGAGAGAGCCAGAACACAAGAATTCTGTTGTATTCTAAGTGTGACAATAAAGTTGAACTTGTACTTGAATCTTTGTTGACAAATGCCATGGTGAGAAGCTGAGCTGCTAGTCCCAGTGTGTAGGCAAAACAACGGGCAGCAGCACATGAGCTCAGCTAAGAAAACTACAAAACAACGGACAGCTGCACATGAGCTCAGCGAAGAAAATTATTCTGAGCCACAATAAAACGTGTAAGAAAAACCTTAACCATTCCCAAACTAACACAACATCATTTGCATGTGTCCGGTGCTTGATTCTGCTCTCAGACCGCTGTATACAGTGGCTTCTGGTTTCATATGGCCGCTTCACCACAGCCATAGCACTGCTGCCATGTGTCATTATTGCTGCAGTGAGTGAGACAAGCTGGGGCAAAGGCAGTGGAGATCATTTGCAGTTTGATTCAAACCACCACTGCTTGTTGTGTTTACCAAAACCAGCAAGAGGCATAAGTGAGCAGTTAAGAATAGGATTGTGATGTGACACGTGCACTATACTCTGGGACCAGTGACCACGGAAGTATCTTTGCCACATTTTTTTGTGGTACCAGTCATCATGGTGTGTTATTGTTGTGTTATTTCCAATCCGTTATTATTCAGACATTAGGATGGACCTCCCATGTTAGGGTGAGGAGATGACTTTCCCTGACAAGACTGTCTCTGAGTGCTGTGCCTTCACGTGTCCTGGTGGGGTTATAAAACTAACTTGTTACAGTCAACATTTGAAAGGACCAACATTTGAAGCCCTATGTTTCTATTTTTGTGGTTTATCTTTATGACACTTCCAGCAAGAAGTGTTTCTATTTCAGGTAGGACTTCGATCATGGTCAGCATTTTGTATAAATTAGCTTGTAATGTCTCTTATCTAATTTAGTTTTGTAAACAATATAGTGCAACACATAATGGTCAGTGCACAATGAATCAGATGCTGAATTAATTTGGAAATTAAAACAAATAAATCAGATGTGATGTTTGCTTTCAGAATGTTGATGGAGAAGTATAGATAAGGTCAGAAGGAGTTACATTGTGTCTCTGTGGATTTAGAGAAAGCATATGACAGGGTGCTGAGAGAGGAGGTGTGGTATTGTATGAGGAAGTCGGGAGTGGCAGAGAAGTATGTAGGAGTGGTGCAGGATATGTATGAGGGAAGTGTGACAATGGTGAGGTGTGCGGTTGGAATGACAGATGGATTCAAGGTGGAGGTGAGATTACATCAAGGATCGGCTCTGAGCCCTTTCTTGTTTGCAATGGTGATGGACAGGTTGACGGACGAGATCAGGCAGGAATCTCCGTGGACTATGATGTTTGCGGATAACATTGTGATCTGTAGTAGGGGGCAGGTTGAAGAGAGCCTGGAGAGATGGAGGTATGCACTTGAGAGAAGAGGAATGAAAGTCTGTAGGAGAAAGATGGAATACATGTGCGTGAACAAGAGGGAAGACAGTGTAATGGTGAGGATGCAAGGAGTAGAGGTGACGAAGGCGTATGAGATTAAATACTTGGGGTCAACTGTTCAAAGTAGTGGGGAGTGCAGGAGAGAGGTGAAGAAGAGAGTGCAGGCAGGGTGGAGTGGGTGGAGAAGAGTATCAGGAGTGATTTGTGACAGAAAGGTACCAGCAAGAGTTAAAGGGAAGGTTTACAAGGTGGTTGTGAGACCAGCTATGTTGTATGGTTTGGAGACAGTGACACTGATGAAAAGACAGGAGGTGGAGCTGGAGGTGGCAGAGTTGAAGAAGATTTTCATTGGGAGTGATGAAGAAGAACAGGATTAGGAACGAGTATATTAGAGGGACAGCTCAGGTTGGACAGTTTGGAGACAAAGCAAGAGAGGCAAGACTGAGATGATTTGGACATGTGTGGAGGAGAGATGCTGGGTATATTGGGAGAAGGATGCTGAATATGGAGCTGCCAGGGAAGAGGAGAAGAGGAAGGCCAAAGAGGAGGGTTATGGAGGTGGCGAGGGAGGACATGCAGGTGGCTGGTGTGACAGGAAGATGCAGAAGACAGGAAGAAATGGAAACGGATGATCCGCTGTGGCGACCCCTAACGGGAGCAGCCGATAGTAGTAGTAGTAATAGATATTTTCAGGCATATCAAGATATCCGTCGGGGTTGGTAAAATATTTATCTTCATTACTATAATAATAGACATTTTTGTCAACTCAAATCAACAATGATGAAGTCAGTCAGTGTGAATCAAAGTAAACTTGCTGACAGGCGACACGATATGCTTTCCTGTAAAAACCACGAACGCTATCTTTTCGTTCCGTGCATTCACTTAGAAAACATCTAATGGTGGCATAATACATGAACATATGCAAACAGGCTACTTGTACACAGGTTATGCAACAAAAAAGTAGCTGCAAGATACCTCGCGGTGTGAGAGGAGACTCAGGCATTGGAAATGTGCAAAAATATTGCTTTTGTTTCAGAATTGTTACCAAATTTTCATTACACGTTTTGTTATGGTTTAAAATGTTTTTCTTAGCTGACCTCTTTGCTGCTGTTCATTTTTGCTCATTCGCTGGAACTAGTAGCCAGATCTGTTACCATGGGAGTCGCTGACTAAGGGAATTTCTTCGAGTCCTGAACACTGTCTCATGGTAACTCATAGCACCTAATGTCAGTAAATGCAAACTATCCCTTTAAACTATCAGTATACAGCCCAGTATCACACCAAAGCCTGTAATACACCCGTCGGTAGCAACGTGTCAGTGTCACGGTTTGCCTCGCTCGGACATGAAAAGTACACATGTGTAGGAAGGTGCAGTGCCAGCAGGCAGCGATGATTAACTCAATGCCAACAACTCCCCACAGAGGAAAAGAAGCATACAGCATTTTCCAAAATCCCTCCCCTAACCTAACCCTAACCCCAACCCTAACCCTAACCCCAACCCCAACCCAACTCTGTCCCAACCCCGACCCAACTCTAACACTAACCCCAACCCAACTCTAACCCTAACCCAACCCTAACCTCAA
Source organism: Lampris incognitus (assembly GCF_029633865.1). Taxonomy (NCBI): domain Eukaryota; kingdom Metazoa; phylum Chordata; class Actinopteri; order Lampriformes; family Lampridae; genus Lampris; species Lampris incognitus. The sequence goes on from NC_079221.1 coordinate 59,722,644, forward strand.
CCCAACTCTAACCCAACCCCAACACTAACCCAACCCCAACACTAACCCTAACCCAACTCTAACCCTAAGCCAACCCAACCCCAACTCTAACCCTAAGGCAACCCAACCCCAACCCTAACCCTAAACCAACCCAACTCTAACCCTAACCCAACTCTAATCCTAACCCAATCCTAATCCTAACCCAACCCTAACCCTAACCTGCTTTCACCTCTTAACCATCGCCCCCTGCTGGCACTGCACCTTCATACACGTGTGTACTTTTCAAGCCTGAGCGAGGCAAACCGTGACACTGACACGTTGGCCCGGCGGGTGTATTACACGCTTTGGTGTGATACCAGGTTGCAGTATAAATCATCTGGATTACCTGGATTATCAGCATGCATAAAGACATATCAGCATAAATATGCAAAATAAAAGTTAACATTATTATTTTTAAATAAAATCAAATAAAGCTTTACGTTCATTTGATCAGACTGTGTTTCAACATCAAGATAAAGAAGAACGCTTGTATTTAACTTTTCTGTATATGGTCTGTCTGCTTGTCTTTCTGCCCATCCGTCCCTGTTTGTCTGCCCCTATCTGCCTTTCTTCCTGCCATCTCTGTCTAGGAGCTATAATGGTTGGCATAGAGACGCCCAGTCACTGAGGGTGTGGGCATTAAGGTAAGAGACACACAAGCTGTCAGTTGTATGGTTATAGTCTGGTGGACACACAAGCTGTCAGGTATATGGTTATAGTCTGCTAGACACACAACTTGTCAGGTGTATGGTTATAGTCTGCTAGACACACAAGCTGTCAGGTGCATGGTTATAGTCTGCTAGACACACAACTTGTCAGGTGTATGGTTATAGTCTGCTAGACACACAAGCTGGCAGGTGTGTGGTTATAGTCTGCTAGACACACAAGCTGGCAGGTGTGGTTATAGTCTGCTAGACACACAAGCTGGTAGGTGTGTGGTTATAGTCTGCTGGCAGGAGTATGGTTATAGTCTGCTAGACACACAACTTGTCAGGTGTATGATTATAGTCTGTTGGCAGGTGTATGGTTATAGTCTGCTGGCAGGTGTGTGGTTATAGTCTGCTAGACACACAACTTGTCTGGTGTGTGGTTATAGTCTGCTGGCAGGTGTGGGGTTATAGTCTGCTGGCAGGTGTATGATTATAGTCTGCTAGACACACAAGCTGGCAGGTGTGTGGTTATAGTCTGCTGGCAGGTGTGTGGTTATAGTCTGCTAGACACACAACTTGTCAGGTGTATGGTTATAGTCTGCTAGACACACAAGCTGGCAGGTGTGTGGTTATAGTTTGCCAGACCAAGGCTCTGTCCTGTTACTACCCCTTTAGCCCTAGCCCTTGTTTCAGAGTGCACTCAGTAGGGTAGTGGCTCTTCAGAATGAAGCTACACGGAGTAGGGGCAACTATTAAACTATGAAACAGGACGCTGCTCGTTTACATCACCAGTAGCCGAGTAACCAGTGAAATATCCAAAGAACATGTGATTACCAGCGTTATCCGCTTATAGCTGGATACCACTGGTAACTACTTCCTGTTGACATGACATGTCTGATGTACCATCTTTCAACTCATTAATGTTCTCCTTTACATGGAAGCATCCATCCATCCATCCATTATCCAAACCGCTTATCCTGCTCTCAAGGTGGTGGGGATGCTGGAGCTATCCCAGCAGGCGACCAGGCCATCACAGGGCAAATTTAATACTTTAGTGAATTCAGGGGGCAGCTGGGAACCACTGCAGCCAAGACTCGAACCCAGGTCTCCCGCAACAAGGGTGACTGCGTTAAGCAGTCGACTAAAGGGAGCAATTCTGATTTATTTAACTTGATAGGTTTATTGGGTAAATATATTTACATTTGCAAATGGAAAGGGATCAAACCTAATTTTACTAGTTTTTTCAAATGACTATCAGCTTTTTGAAGTCCATGAAAAATGTTAAGAGCGTGAAGAAGAAAAAAAGAATGTATATAGATCAACATCTGTTATTTTAATTAATTTTCATGATGCTTTGGTTCTTTTTTTTTTCTTCAATGGCATGTCTTTAGTGTCTTGTTTTATTTCTTTTTGCGACATACCGTTAACCCTGTTTTTATGTGTACAATGTTCGCCATAGCATCATTTGTTTGCTCTGATCACTCGTGATTCATCTTACCCCAACCTACAGGCAGAAACTAAAATCTGCAAAGCCTGTGGTTAAAACTGAGGAAATGGACCAATGAGTCAAAACTGGAGCTCCAGGCCTGCCTGGACTGTACTGATTGGAGTGTTTTGAGGCTGCATCTACAGACCTGGGTGAATTTACTGAGACTGTGACATCTTACATCAGCTTTTGGGAAGACATGTGTGTGCCCACCAAAACTTTCTGTACCTTCAACAAGAACAAGCCCTGGTTCACAGCAAAACTTAGGCAGCTCTGTCAGGCCAAAGAGGAAGCCTACAGGAGTGGAGATAGGATCCAGTATAACAAAGCCAGAAACACACCCCCAAAGGAGATCAGAGTGGCAAAATCTCTGACCTGCTTTTCAGCTCTGAAAAGCTGAGAAACAGGTTTTGTGCCAATGACCCAGCATCAGTCTGGAGAGGGTTGAAAGACATTACCCGCTACAGGAGACCATCCCCCCACACTGCAGAGAACCACCAACTGGCTGACAATCTAAATGGATTTTACTGCAGGTTTGATAGACAAACTTTCACACCCCTCACACTCTCTGGCCACAACACACAACCAGCTGCATCCCCTGCCAGCCCCTCTCCCCTCCCCACCAACCCCCACCCGAACTCAGGATCGGTATTGAGGACATGCGCCAGCTTTTCCAAAGACAGAAGACCAGGAAGGCAACGGGACCACATGGTATGTCACCCTCCTGTCTGAAAGTCTGTGCTGACCAGCTGGCCCTCATTTTCACACTGATCTTCAACAGATCACTGGAGCTGTGTGAAGTCTCCTCCTGCTTCAAGAGCTCCACTATCATCCCGGTCCCCAAGAAACCCCGTGTCACAGTATTTAATGACTACAGGCCCATTGCCGTCAAGTCTGTGGTCATTAAATTCTTCAAGAGACTGGTGTTGGCCCCCCTGAAGGAAATCACCATCCCCCTGCTCGACCCCCTGAAGTTTGCCTACCAAGCAAAGAGTTCAGTGGAGGAGGCAGTTATCATGGAATTGCACTACATCTTTCAACACCTCAATGCCCCAGGGACACACATGGAAGGGTCCTGTCACAACCCTTCTCTCTTGACACCTGCTCACTCCTCCTCCTCCTTCTTCACTCTGGCACACCTGTCCATGGTTTCAATCAACACACCTGCTGGCAATCACCCTCACCTTTAAGAAGCCTCCACTGTGGACCAGTCTTTGCTGAAACGTGGCCATTCATGGTTTGTTGCCTAAAGGATATTGCACGTCCAGTCCCAGTCCTAGCCTGCATTCTCTGATGTCCATAGTTTTTGCATTTTTGCCTGCCTGTCTGACTTTTTGCTCTCTGCTCTTCATGGACTTCAGCCTGCCAGTCTCCCTGCCACTGAGCCAACTCCTATTCTACTCCTGGGATCTGCCACTTCAATAAAGACTTGATTTTTTCCTTACCTGGTTGTCCCGTCTGCTCTTGGGTTTTTCCAGATACATGACAGGTCCTGTTTTTTTACTTCAGCTCAGCCTTTAACACCATCGTCCCAGATATCCTCCACTCCAAACTCACCAAGCTCACTGTACCAGTCCCCATCTGCCAGCGGATTAAAAACTTCTGACAGACAGGAGGCAGCTGGTGAGGCTTGGGAAAATCACATCTAGCACCCGGACAATCAGCACTGGCACCCCCCAATGATGTGTGCTCTCTCCTCTACTCTCCTCCTTCCCCACAAATGACTGCACCTCAGGTATCCCGTCTGTTAAACTGGTATCTCCGGTACGGACAATATTGCTGAGTTATGGCGACAACATTATAGTAAGTCAAGTCAAGTCAAGTCAATTTTATTTGTATAGCCCAATATCACAAATTACACATTTGCCTCAGCGGGCTTAACAGCAACACAACATCCTGTCCGTAGGCCCTCTCATCGGATAAGGAACAACTCCCTAAAAAAAACCTTTAACAGGGAGAAAAAATAGGAAGAAACCTCAGGGAGAGCAACAGAGGAGGGATCTCTCTCCCAAGACGGACAACGTGCAATGGATGTTGTGTTTACACAATTTACACAATACAACATTGAAAGAGGATAAACAGAATTATAATTGACTTATAAACATTATTAATAATATGATGCGCAGGATGCCAAGCAGTGTCCAGACGCCATCAGAACAGTCCAGGACCCAAGCCATGCGACCAGCATCATCATGTACAAAACAAATTATATGGATTTATAAGAGAGGCGGCATGGTGGTGCAGTGATTAGCACGGTCGCCTAACAGCAAGAAGGTCCTGGGTTCAAGCCCCAGGGTAGTCCAACTTTGGTGGTCATCCCGGGTCATCCTCTGTGTGTCTGTGAATGTTCTCATTCATCCAGGTTCTCATCCATCGCCTCTCATCCAAGAGGCTTCCTCTTGGATGAGAAGCGAAACGTGTTCAAGGATATATACCAAGTCCAGTTGCACTTGATTCAACTCCTTTGGATAACCATGACCTAGATGAATGAGAACATTCACAGACATGTTGCGGAACAATTTGGGTTTGACACCCTTAAAAAGGTGAGGGAATATGAAAGGATGGCTCGGAAGATTGCAGACTACAGAAACCACTTGCGATTCAATCTGAGAGGCAGACAACACAGGCTCATACCCACTAGCCTGCGCCTGTGTACCACAATGAAAGGACATAGAGCAGACAGAATCATAGAGAAGGCACAGAATCAACTCCTGAGTGAAAGAGTGAGACAGGTACATTTCACTATTGAAGGGCTGAAGGAAAAATCTGATCAACTACTCCAGCAAATAACATCCCACTTGCCTGGTGCAGTCTTGGAGAGGATTACTGATTTCACCAAGAAAGCCCAACTATCTCAACACCACAAAACCAAAGAAAGGTACACAAGGAAGTTTCAAAACTTACAGCGACGAACCAGCAACACTAGCCAAGCAGATATACTTACCTGGAGACAAAAGACAGAACATCCCACACAAAACGGAACGCAGAACAGATGGATCAAAAATCTGTCGGACAAGGTACTTTCACAATCAGAGAAGGAGGTCTTAGCCAAAGGACTGAACTTCGCCATGCCACCCAAACAACTACCTATAGTTGACCTCATCACATCCACAGAGTGAGCCATAAGGAAAAACAAGCTAACGGAAACCGAGGCGGAACAGCTTAGGTTAAAGGTATCAGCAGTTCTGTCCAATGCGGAACTCCCTCCTTCCAACCTAACCATGGAGGAAAGGAAAGCCGTGACAGCCCTGAGCAAGGACGAAAACATCACTATCCTTCCAGCAGATGAGGGGAGATGCACGGTTATCCTCAACACAACAGACTACCATGCCAAGATCACGTCATTACTCAGCGACACCGACACCTATGAACCTCTGAGACGTGATCCAACTAGTGGTTACAAGAGGAGAATAATAGAGTACCTACAGAAACTACAGAAAAGAGGAACCATTGATCGGATACAATACCACCGTCTCTACCCACAAGACAACATTCCATGCATATATGGACTCCCTAAGATCTATAAAGATGGAACCCCCCTCAGGCCCATCGTCAGTAGCATAAACTTGGTCATGTACAACATTGCCAAACATATAGCCAACATCTTGACCCCTTTAGTGGACGAAACACCTCACCATATCCAAAACTCCATTGACTTCATGGACAAGGTCCAAGGCGTAAAACTGGAACCGGATGAAACCATGGTATCCTACGACGTGACCTTGATATTCACCTGCATCCCAACCATGGAGGCTTTGGAAACTGTGAGGCAACGTTTGCTACGGGACGACACTCTCCACAATAGGACCAACCTCAGCCCAGACCAGATTTGCCAACTACTGGACCTTTGCCTGAACACTACATATTTCCAATTCAGGGGCCAGTTTTACCAACAGAAACACGGCTGTGCTATGGGCTCACCAGTATCGCCCATTGTGGCCAACTTATATATGGAAGAGGTAGAACACAGGGCCCTGAACTCCTTCAGAGGAACACCTCCGAGCCACTGGTTCAGGTATGTGGACGACACATGGGTCAAAATCCAAACACAAGAGGTGCAAGCGTTTACCACACACATCAACTCAGTGGACAAGAACATTAAGTTCACAAGGGAAGACGTAAAGAACAACAGTTTGCCCTTCTTGGACTGTGACATCCACATTGGGGAAGACAAGAGCCTCCACATTGGGGTTTACAGGAAACCTATACACACAGACCAATATCTACTTTTCGACTCACACCATCCGCTGGAACACAAACTGAGTGTCATCAGAACTCTGCAACACAGAGCTGACAATGTGCCCAGCAGCACTCAGGCCCAACGAGAAGAACACAAACACCTGAGGGGAGCTTTAAAAACCTGCGGCTACCCCAGTTGGACCTTTGTGAAGACTGCAACACGTTCCAGAAAGACCAACCGGGTGAGCGATGAGGAGAAAAGGAACAGAAGGAAGAGCACAGTCATCCCGTATGTTTCTGGGGTCTCCGAGAAACTCAGGAGAATTTTCAACAAACACCGCATCCCGGTATACTTCAAACCCAGCAACACACTCCCACAAAGACTGGTTCATCCCAAAGACCGTGTACCACACACCCGGAAAAGCAATCTGGCGTATGCCGTACAATGCAATGAGGATTGCACTGACCTATACATAGGAGAAACCAAACAACCACGACACAAACGGATGGCCCAACACAGAAGGTCAAACTCCTCAGGACAAGACTCAGCAGTCTATCTACACCTAAAGGAGAAGACACACTCCTTCGAGGACAGCAACGTACACAATTTGGACAGAGAAGATAGATGGTTTGAAAAAGGGGTGAAGGAAGCCATCTACGCGAAACTGGAAAAACCATCCCTCAACAGAGGAGGAGGTCTGCGACACCACCTATCTCCCACTTACAATGCCGTCCTTTCATCTCTGCCCAGGAGACTCAAGAAGCCTAGCCTCCAAGAACAACAGTCGCTCACTAACGGCTCCAATGACTCTCGTGACCACTGAACAATGAAGTCGAAAGTAACACCCCCAACGACCGTCGCTGCTAAACAAATGCAAATCAATAGCTCCGATGGCGATGGGCCCGGCTTGAAATCGGAGCACAGGAGAGCCACGCATATCAATAGCTCCAATAACAACGGGTGCGGCCATAACATCGGTACACAAAGAGCCACGCATATCTAAGGCTCTGTTAGCGACGGGCATTGGTAAACATCTGATCACAAAGAGCCACGCATATCAATAGCTCTGACAACAGCCCCTAGAGGATAAATACTGAGTCTCATCACCAGCCAGTCAGACTAGCTCGGTCTAGTCAGAAAGGCACGAACTGAGGAAGCCTCTTGGATTAGAGGCGAAACGTCTTCACGGATATATACCAAGTCCAGTTGCACTTTATTCAACTCCTTTGAATATCCTCTGTGTGGAGTTTGCATGTTTTCCCCATGTCTGCGTGAGTTTCCTCTGGGGGCTCCGGTTTCCTCCCACAGTGCAAAGACATGTAAGTCAGGTGAATTGGTCGTACTAAATTGTCCCTAGGTATGAATGGTGTGTATGTCTGTGTAGACCCTGTGATGGCCTGGCGGCCTGTCCAGGGTGTCTCCTTGCCTGCTGCCCAATGACTGCTGGAATAGGCTCCAGCATCCCCACGACCCTGAGAGCAGGATAAGCGGTTCAGTTAATGGATGGATGGATGGATTTATAAGATATATAAAAAGAAAATGTGATTAGGGAATGCCAAGCAGCGTCCAAGTGGCGACCGCCATCACCACGGAGACCTGGGAGGAGAACCGACTGCACATGCACACAAGGGAGACTCACATGACACCATTCACACACAGAAGAGAAAGGAGAAGATATCATTCAGAGAGAGAGAAAAGACATGTGAGAGAAGAGAACAGCTTGCAATAGTCATTCGTCACAATCACTTAAGTCATCAATTAGTCATATTGTATATGCTATAATCTATACTATAATACCCCAGAAAGAAGGCCATTTATCAACAAAGCCGAATCCCTGCTCATTACATTAACGAGCCAGCCAGCGGTTCATTGAGGTGAGCCTTTTGTACATCTCATCATTACCCCTTACAGGTAAGGGACCAGAGACAATTAATCGATGCCGACACATCTTTCTGGCAAACTCAAGCATTCTGACTAGGCTGGCTTTTGTGATCTCTGATTGCTTCATCCTAGCATTATTGGTGCCGACATGAATAACAATGTTGCTGAAAGTAGTGGTGCTGTGTGCCTGGGTTCCCTGACTCTCCCTCCGTGATGCCAGCACCCTAAGATTAGCCTCTATGTCGGAAACTCTGGCCTCCGGGTAAACAGTGAACCAAGGCTGGCGGAGCTAATCTAACATTGCGGGTAATGGAGTCTGCTATCACTAGTGTGCGTTGCTTTACTCTGTCGACAGGAGCGGGAGAAGCACGCTGGCCGGTAGGACTACCAACAGGGCCAGTGAGTGGTGAAACCGGTTTGCAGTCAGGAAAGGTGACTGCAGACCAGGCCACACGACCAGTGGCTTGCTCTTTCGAGCCTTCCCACGCCGGTAAACAGAGACAAACTCCGCCGCATCTGCCGACGAAGCTGAGCTAGTGCTAACAATAGCAGGTCTGCTGTCAGGCCTGGGGCTAAGGCTATCTGGAGTGCCCGTCGCATCTAACGTAATCCTAGCAGAAAGCAGGCGCTCTAACTCATGGGCATGTCTCTCTAGTAGAGACAACCTATCTGTAACTACGGAGCAGTCACCACAAACCATTGATTTAACGAGGCTGCTTTTTATAAATTCATTTCTGATTTTTCCCTTTTTCTCCCAATTTAGTGGCCAATCAATCCCTATTTTATTTCAATCACCCACCCTCGTACTGCATGCGTTTGCCAACTACATCTCTCCGGCCAGCAGTCTCGAAGGAGACGCCTCGCCACTTTCGTGACAAGGTGAATCCAGGCCGAACCACTGCTTTTTCCGACACACACACAGAGCCGCATTCTTGTGATGAACACAAGCCGACTCCGCCCCCCTCCCGAAGACAGCGCTGCCAATTATTGCTGCTTCATCGAGTCCGGCCATAGTCGGATCTGACGAGACCGGGACGCGAACCCCAGTCCCCAGTGGGCAGCTATATCGACACTAAGCCGATGCTTAGACCGCTACACCACCGCGGACTACCTTAACGAGGCTGCTTTGACTGCGAATGTGATAGAGCTAACCGCTAAGTTAGGCTAAGCTTGAAGCTAGCAACAAACTAGGAACGAGAAGCTGCCTTCTAAACACAAGATTTGTGTAAGAAAGAAAACTACAGAATCTAGCGATAAGTGAACTAACACAGAAAATAACTAAATCAGAACAAAACGAAGAGGTTAGGGCAGAATATAGAGAAGAAATAGTAAGAAAATAAAAGTTGTCAATCTCATGAAGCTGCTGCTCACGAAGGCGGAAGCTGGAAACAGTTGGCAGTGAATCAGTCAACTCGGTGGAAGTGGCCGGATCCAAGTATGTACCTTATTCAACTGTGTCCAAAGTGATCTGTATAAGGGCATGTTGCTGATGAGACAAGCCTGGTGTAGACAGTGTTGGTATGTTTGTAGAGACACGTGCAGGGTGTGCTGCTGACCAGACAAGCCTGGTGAGGACAAAGCATTGGTATGTTTACATCTGTCCATGTCTGTGTCTGCACAGCTCTACGAGTCATTTAGTTCCCTGAATGACTGGTTTTGATCATTTGAATTTCTGTCTGACTGGCTGTATATGTGATTGTCTGTCTGTCTCTCTCTCCAGCTCTCTCCCCAGGGCATCAGTGGACCTAACCCCAGACTCCTTCAGATCACTGGTTTTGTCCAGTCAGGAGCACTGGGTCATTGACTTCTATGCTCCCTGGTGTGGACCCTGTCAACACTTTGCTCCTGAGTTTGAAGTCTTGGCAAGGGTGAGAAAACATTGAGTTACTTATAGACCTGTTGATAAGGTAGGCAGCTAGGTGGTTCTATAGCTCGTAGGATGGGCGGGTAGAATGTGGTTCTGCAGCTCGGAGGATGGGTGGGTAAAGGTGGTTCTGCTGCTCGGAGGATGGGTGGGTAGAAGGTGGTTCTGTAGCCTGGAGGATGGGTGGGTAGAAGGTGGTTCTCCAGCTCGGAGGATCGGTGGGGAGAAGGTGGTTCTGTAGCCTGGAGGATGGGTGGGTAGAAGGTAGTTCTCCAGCTCGGAGGATCGGTGGGGAGAAGGTGGTTCTGCAGCTCGGAGGATCGGTGGGTAGAAGTTGGTTCTGCAGCTTGGAGGATCGGTGGGGAGAAGGTGGTTCTGCAGCTCGGAGGATGGGTGGGTAGAAGTTGGTTCTGCAGCTCGGTGGATGGGTTAGTAGAAGGTGGTTCTGTAGCTCGGAGGATGGGTGGGTCTGCAGCTCGGAGGATGGGTAGCTAGCTGGATAAGCACTGTTGAAGTAGGGTTTCTATAGTAGCTTAATAGGTTATTTGTTATTCGTCCGTTGCAGTGACGAGGACCATCTAGTCATCCTGTGATGGATGACTGATGACTTGTGCAATAATTAAAGTGAGGAAGAGTTGCGCATCATCAACCCCACTCTCTCGTCCGAGACCACCTACTACCAGTGGCAAGACTAGCGACTGGCAATGGAGACGTATGCAGATTTTTACTCAGGGTTTTTCCCAAAGCCTTTCCTGTAGACGAGTATACCTGCAAGGCAGCGGAGGTTTTAAATCAGAGTGGTCCTTCTCCTAGATGAGCTGCCTAACAAGGCTAACGAGCTGCATCTAACCGGGTTTGAAATCAGAGTTGTACTTCTCCTAGATGAGCTGCCTGACAAGGCTAACGAGCTGCATCTACCCGGGTCTGAAATCAGAGTTGTCCTTCTCCGAGATGAACTGCCTGAACAGGCTAACGAGCTGCATCTACCCGGGTCTGAAATCAGAGTTGTACTTCTCCTAGATGAGCTGCCTAACAAGGCTAACGAGCTGCATCTAACCGGGTTTGAAATCAGAGTTGTACTTCTCCTAGATGAGCTGCCTGACAAGGCTAACGAGCTGCATCTACCCGGGTCTGAAATCAGAGTTGTCCTTCTCCGAGATGAACTGCCTGAACAGGCTAACGAGCTGCATCTACCCGGGTCTGAAATCAGAGTTGTCCTTCTCCTAGATGAGCGGCCTGACAAGGCTAACGAGCTTCATCTACCCGGGTTTGAAATCATAGTTGTCCTCCTAGACTGGCTGCCAACCAAGGCTAATGAGTCCAATCGACCCACCTCGTTATACAGCCGGGAACCCGGTCGCCCCCGCAGCAGACTTTGTGAAAACAGGAGGTACCACGGGAAGGTGCTGCTGCGGACACATTTGCATAAAAACGGCCATATGCTAAGGTGCTGATGGACCCGCGGCAATCACTACACCAGGAAGCGAGAGGCCACTGCACCGCTTTGCATTCCTTTTAGCAAGTAGGACATGTGGCCCAATACTCGCCACCTCCCTACTTAGCTTATTAGATACAGTGGTTATAGAAACTACAAACCCTGTTAACATGGCAGCTTTTTGTGATGTAACAAGTAAACCAAGATAAATCATGTCACAACTGTTCCACTGTTAATATGAAACTGCAGCCTATAAAATAAAGTGGAAATAAACCAAACATTTTAAGGAAGAAAAATACATGACTTACAATAACCTGGTTGCATAAGTGTGCACAGCCTCTCTTCATTCTGATAAAGAGACTGATGCACCCTGAATAACGTTCAGCTCTTCCTGTAGGACTTCCTGACATCTTCTTGCGTACATCCAAGTGCAAAAGCCGTGGTCCACACACACAGCTCACACACTCACACACACACACACACACACACACACACAGCTCACACACACAGCTCACACACACACACACAGCTCACACACTCACACACACACACACACACACTCATACACACACACACACACACACACACACACACACACACACACACACACACACACACAGCTCACACACACACACACACACACAGCTCACACACTCACACACACACACACACACACAGCTCACACACTCACACACACACACACAGCTCACACACACACAGCTCACACACTCATACACACTCACACACACACACACACACACACTCACACACACGCACACACACACACACACACACTCATACACGCACACAGAGACTGTGCTGTAATAAAATCAGAGGCTGCTTCATAGTGGAAAATCAAATCAAATCAAAGTGGAAGTAAACCAGTGTTGGTTTACTTCCACGTCACAGAAGGTGAATCAGCTCATGTGGACACGTCTACTGGGAGAAACATCATCATCATCTAAGTCAGGTGAGACTCTTCAGTCTCACCTGACTGCAGGTATCCCCTCCTTATAAACAATACAGTGGCATAACGACCCAAACCAACCACCAATTTCATATGCAAACATTTTCGTAACCACCACTAGATTACACTTAGGCAGCTTGTTGTCCTCCTGTCTTCAGTGGCTTGGTGCACTGTTTGGGTGTCTTCCTGGCTTTGACAGGGGGGCCTAAGAGTACATCTGTCGCCATCTGACCATATTGTGATTGCAAACTTTCCCAAATCAGAATCATGTTTGTTGGCCATGTAGGTTTGCACCACATGGAATGTGACTCTGGTTTCATGGTTCTCTCAGTGTACTTAACATAGAATAACAACACTGCAACACAACAATCTGCACACATATACACAAGGACTGACTTATCCAGGTGAAATAAGAGGTGATAAGGTGCAGTGGTGCAGAGAATATATCAGAGATGCTGAAATACATGTTAGCAGGTTGCTGACATACATGCCTGAGGTAGATGGACATGACAGAGTGTACCAGTATACCTACAATGTACAGTACAGTATATACAACAGGTACAGTACAGTATATACAACAGGTACAGTACAGTATATACAACAGGTACAGTACAGTATATACAACACGTACAGTACAGTATATACAACACGTACAGTACAGTATATACAACATGTACAGTACAGTATATACAACAGGTACAGTACAGTATATACAACATGTACAGTACAGTATATACAACATGTACAGTACAGTATATACAACATGGTTGATTTATTTGATAATGTTAAGCGTTCATTTGAATGACAGCCCATGTAATATCCGTTTGTTTCTGGGTACAGTGCTCTGTAGCACCTACCAGAGGGGAGGAGTTGGAAAAGGTTGTGACCAGGGTGTGATGAGTCTACAGTGATGTTGCCTGCCCGTTTCCTGAGTCTGGAGGTGTATAAGTCCTGAATGGAGGACAGGTTGGCACCAATGATTTTCTCAGCAGACTTAACTGTCCATTGTAGTCTGTCCCTGTCCTGTTTGGTGGTCTATCCAAACCAAACAGTGATGGCTGTACAGAGGACAGACTGGATTATTGCAGTGTGGAACTGAATCAGCAGTTCCTGGGGCATATTGAATTTCCTGAGCTGGCAGAGAAAGTACATCCTCTGCTGGGCCTTTTTGAAAATTGTGTCTATATTGGATGCCACCTTAGGTCCTGGGAGATTGTGAAACCCAGAAATCTGTAGGCTTTCACCATAGACACTGTGCTGTTGAGTATGGTGATGGGGGGCTCCTCCTGAAGTCCATCGTCATCCCCACAGTTTTGGACGTATTCAGCTCCAGTTTGTTATGGCTGCACCAGAGGGCCTGCTGATCAACCTCCCGTCTATAGTTTGTTTGCAGTCACGTGATTCTGATGACGTGCGAGATTCAGATGGAGGGCAGGAAGTGAAAAGCAGAATGGACGAGCTTGAGCTAGTTGATTCAGATGGAGGGCAGAAAGTGAAAAGCAGAATGGATGAGATGGAGCTAGTTTAGCCCAAACTGTGCTAGTTTAGACAATATTATGAGAGAAAGGTATAAACAGAAAGTAAGATATGTTGGACATGATCCTTATGTTATGAAGAGTAAATTTTTTTTTTTGACAAAGTGGTCACTGCACACACATGCGTTATCCGACTCCACTCCTCCCGACCGCAGATGATGGTTCGCAAGCCATTTTTTCTGGCATTTCCGGTCAATTTCTTGCATTTTTCCCCCCCTCATGAACGACAACTTTTGGTACTCAAAAAAAACTCGTTGTGGTTTCTCAGTTAATGATGCCAAACATAGGCATTTTGAAAGTTTGTGGTAGTACCTCCTATGTAGAAAATCACTTCCTGTCCTCCATCTGTAGTTCGTGATGTCATATGCAAACAACCTATATGCAGACTCCTCACCATCCTGGATAAGGCCAATGATGGTTGTGTCGTCCTCAAACTTCAGGCGTTTAACAGACGGGTCACCTGAGGTGCAATCATTTGTGTAGAGGGAGAAGAGTAGAGGGGACAGCACACATCTCTGGGGGGCGCCAGTACTGATTGTCCAGGTGCTGGATGTAATGTCCCCCAGTTTCACCAGTTGCCTGCTGTCTGTCAGGAAGTTTTTAATCACTGGCAGATGGGGGCTGGTACAGTGAGCTGGGTAAGTTTGGAGTGGAGGATATCTGGGATGATGGCATTCAACGCTGAGCTGAAGTCCACAAACAGGACCCTTGCGTGTGTCCCTGGTAATAAGGTTGAAGTAATTTCAACCTTATTTCTAAGACATTACGTGATAATTACCACCTTATAACTAGGTAATTTCCAACCCCCTCAGGCCCCCTAAACTAAAGTGTAACCGACTTCACACAGCTCCAGTGATCTGTCGAAGATGAGTGTAAAAATGGTTGGGCAGTTGGTCAGCACAGACCAGGGTGACATGCCATCCGGGCCTGGTGCCTTCCTGGGGCCTCATATATCAATCATTACTATGGGCAAATTTGTGCCTAAACACCCATGGGATTTTTTAGCCCTCAAGATTGTCTGACAGTCAGCAGCAAAACATGATGGTTATTTGTAATTCCTTCCTCCTAGCATCTATTGTCTACCTCTTGCAACAAACAATCACCCAGGCCTGCAAAGACATCAGTGTTAGCCAGTCGGTGTCTAAATTCAGGGGTTACCCAGGTTCTACACTGGTCTCTGAGACAAACGTCAGGGCTTAAAAGTCCCATTTGTGTGTACGCACAAATTTGCCCATAGTAACGACTGAGGCCCCTGGTGAGGCCCCTGGTCTTCTGTTTCTGGAAGAGCTGGCACACATCCTCAACACAGATCATGAGTGCGGGTGGGGGTTTGGTTGGGAGGGGAATGGCTGGCAGGGAGTGCAGGTGGTTGTGTATTGTGGCCGGGGGGTGTGTGTGTGTGTAAAACTTTGTTTTTCAAGCCTGCAGTAAAACCCATTTAGGTCATCAGCCAGTTGATGGTTCCCTGCAGTGTGGGGGGATTGTCTCCTCTAGTTGGTAATGTCGTTGAAACCACTCCCGACTGATGATGGGTCGTTGGCGGAAAACCCGTTTTTCAACTTTTCAGAGTAGCATCTTTTTGTGCTACTCTGCCCTCATCCCAAGCCCTCCATACACTCCCAAAGGAGATCAGAGGATCTCCTTTGGGAGTGTATTTCTGGCTTTGTTGTACTGGATCCTATCTCCACTCCTGTAGGCTTCCTCTTTGGCCTGATGAAACCGCCTGAGTTTTGCTGTGAACCAGGGCTTATTCTTGTTAAAGGTGCAGAAGGATTTGGTGGGCACACACATGTCGTCACAAAAACTAATGTAAGATGTCACAGTGTCAGTAAGTTCATCCAGGTCTGTAGATGCAGCCTCAAAAACACTCCACTCAGTACAGTCAAGGCAGGCCTGGAGCTCCAGTTTTGACTCATTGGTCCATTTCCTCAAAAGGAAATGGCTTTGCAGATTTTACAGATTTTACAGGCTTTGCAGATTTTAGTTTCTGCCTGTAGGTAGGGATAATATGAATCAGACAGTTTACAGAGAGGCCCAGGGCTCAGGGCGCCATCCCCAGTAGGGTGAATGCTGTCCGCGTTCAGCAGGTAAGGGCGGCCTCAGAAAGAAAACCAGTTGTCACCAAAACCGAATCCCTGCTCATTATAGTAATGAGACAGCCAGCGGTTTATTGAGGTGAGCCTACTATACATCTCATCATTATGCAAGAGCTTGTTTGGTGTTGTTAGGGCAGCAGTTGACTGAGAATAACCTTCTCGAGAAGCTTTGACAGGAATAGGAGTTTAGAAATAGACCTGTAGTTACTAGGCAAGGTAGGGTCTAAGCTGGGTTTTTTCAGGAAGGGCTGGACCACTGGGTCCTTGAAACAGGTTGGAATGGTACCAGTGGCCAGGGAGTTCGTTGATAATGGAGAGGATGCTGGGACCAGCTATGTCAAAGATATTCTTCAGGAGGGTAGTAGGGACTATGTCAAGGGGGCAGTTGTAGGTTTCATGATGGAAACAATCCTTATAAGGGAAGGTAGCGTGATAAGTTGGAAGCAGTCCAGTTTAGAAGAACTGACCAGTGCGACAGCTAGTTCATGGGTGGGGTAGGAGGGATGTTCCTTCTAATACCCTCAACTTTGCTAATGAAAAATAAAAAAATAAAAAAATCTTCGCACTTAGCAGGGGACACATCTAAGCTGGTACGAGGGTGGGGCAGATGACATAATTTATTTTGGAAGTTTTTGGAAATTAGGTCAGAAAAGTATTTTGTTCTCACAGCCTTAACTGCTTTTTGATATTTGTGAAGATTGTTTCTCAAAATTTCAAAGGAAATTTGAAGCTTATCACTCTTCTACTTTTATTCTGATATTCTGCATTCCCTCCTCAGGGCTCCGGTGGTGTCATTAAGCCAATGAAGTCCTTTAGCCTTAGGTTTTTTCAATTTAAGGAGAGCAACAGTGTTCATAACAGAAATCAACAAAGGGATCTTCAGTTTGAATCCCGTGTTACCTCCGGGCTTGATCGGGCATCCCCACTGACACAATTGGCCGTGTCTGTGGGTGGGAAGCCGGATGTAGGTATGTGTCGTGGTCACTGCACTAGTGCCTCCTCTGATTGGCCGGGGCGTCTGTTCAGGGGGGAGGGGGAACTGGGGGGAATAGTGTGATCCTCCCACACGCTATGTCCCCCTGGCGAAACTCCCCACTGTCAGGTGCTAAGAAGCGGCTGGCGACTCCACATGTATCGGAGGAGATGTGGTAGTCTGCAACCCTCCCCAGATTTGCAGGGAGGCAGTGGAACAGAGACCGTGATGGCTCAGAAGGGTGAGGTAATTGGCCAGGTACAACTGGGGAGGAAAAAAAACGGGGTCAAAAAAAAAAGGAAAAAGAAAAGCCAGTGGTATTAAATAATGAAGTGAGTTCCTCAGTACTGAGATGGAGGGGGAAGTCTCAGTAGTGGAGGTATTGGGAGCAGCTATGAGAGCCTCTGAGAACTTATTGGCAGTCAAAGACTTAATGTAGCAAGAGCAATGTACAGGGAGATGAGATTTAGTAGGAGAGAGAGACTGATCCAACAGAGAAGCATCAATTATATCAACACTACAGAGTGGAAAGCCACATGATCAGACTAGGTGGAGTGTAAGGCCTAGCTTGTGGGTGAGACCAGAGGTAAGCAAAGCAAGATTAAAAGGTTCAATCAGTTGCATAAAATCACTTGTGGGGCGCTTAGCGGGACAGCAAACATGAATATTAAAATCACCAAAAAGCAGAACTCGATCAAAGTTTGGCACAGTGTTTGAAAGGAAGTCTGCAAATTGAGTGATAAATTAAGATGGGATTTACAAGGTCCACTTTAATTAATTGCACCTCCAAGCTGGGGAAATAATCAGAGTTCAGTAGGTGGTAATTGAAATGATTGTTAAACACAGCAGCTAACTCCCCCACCGTGGCCCGAGGGTCTAAACATGCTAAAAAAGTTAGTCATCTGGGCAGAGTTCAACACAGGCGCAAGCTCACCAGTGTTCAGCCAGGTTTCCATCACCAGTAAGAAATCCAGTCCATGGGTGGTGAAAAGTTCATTGAGAACAAAAGTCTTACTGGATAACGATCACATGCTGAACAGAGCCACTTTGACTGGAATAGCAATATAATTTGACAACGGCTGCCATGCCAGGGGGTGGAAATTCTGGAGTACTACATCACCCCACTTCACTTGTTAGCCTGGTGGGGAGTCCGCTGGGCAGCTGTCTGGCATCCAGGTCTGTGTCTGGGATAATCAGTCAGAGAAAGACGCATCTGGTCTCGAGGGAGCACTGAGGAATGAAGCGACGTGGTCGACCAGGTCCAATATCGTCGAGCTGAAAAAGGTGGGCCAGAGCAAGAGCAGGCAGGACTCCTCAGTTTGATTGAGGCGCTTGCACATTTAGTCCACCTCATAGTTCATTTCCTGTGGTGACAGCCACAGGGCCAACCCCATATAACTTCTGGGAGTTGGGAAAGTAGAGAGTGGTAAAAGCTTATTTGTCCAGGACCCCGAGGGTGTAAGTCCATGACAGAGTGTCTGTGAATGTTCTCATTCATCCAGGTCATGGTTATCCAAAGGAGTTAAATAAAGTGCAACTGGACTTGGTATATATCCGTGAAGACATTTCGCCTCTCATCCAAGAGGCTTCCTCAGTTCGTGCCTTTCTGACTAGACCAAGCTAGTCTGACTGGCTGGTGATGAGACTCAGAATTTATCCTCTAGGAGTCGTTGTCAGAGCTATAGATGTCCATGGCTCTTTGTGTCCCGATGTTTACCAACGCCCGTCGCTAACAGAGCCATAGACATGAGTGGCTCTTTTGTGTACCGATGTTGGCCGCGTCCGTCGTTATCGGAGCTATGAATATGCGTGGCTCTCCTGTGCTCCGATGTCCAGCTGCACCCGTCGCCATCGGAGCTATTGATTTGCATTTGTTTAGCAGCAACGGTGGTTGGGGGTGTTAGTTTCGACTTCATTGTTCAGTGGTCATGAGAGTCGTTGGAGCCGTTAGTGAGCGACTGTTGTTCTTGGAGGCTAGGCTTCTTGAGTCTCCTGGGTAGAGATGAAAGGACGGCATTGTAAGTGGGAGATAGGTGGTGTCGCAGACCTCCTCCTCTATTGAGGGATGGTTTTTCCAGTTTCACATAGATGGCTTCCTTCACCCCTCTTTCAAACCATCAATCTTCTCTGTCCAAAATGTGTACGTTGCTGTCCTCGAAGGAGTGTGTCTTCTCCTTTAGGTGTAGATAGACTGCTGAGTCTTGTCCTGAGGAGTTTGGCCTTCTGTGTTGGGCCATCCGTTTGTGTAGTCGTTGTTTGGTTTCTCCTATGTGTAGGTCAGTGCAATCCTCATTGCATTGTACAGCATACACCAGATTGCTTTTTTGGGTGTGTGGTACACGGTCTTTGGGATGAACGAGTCTTTGTCGGAGTGTGTTGCTGGGTTTGAAGAATACTGGGATGCAGATATCCATGACAGAGGCTGGAATATTTAGTAGTGTTTGACGACCGTTTGCACATCATGCATACACAGAGACACAAACAGAGCTAGGACAAACAGAGCTAGGACAAAAGAGCTAGGACAAACAGCGCTAGCACAAACAGAGTGAGGACAAACAGAGCTAGCTAAACACGACTTGTATTGAAAATGGTCAGGAGTAGCCTGATATAAAGTAAACAAGCGCTGTTGTGAAAAAGGTCAGGAAGAGCCTGATACAAAGTAAACATAGGTTGTAGTGAAAATGGTCAGGAAGAGCCTGATATAAAGTAAAACAAGAGTTGTTGTGAAAATGGTCAGGAAGAGCCTGATATAAAGTCAACACGAGTTGTAGTGAAAATGGTCAGAAAGAGCCTGATATAAAGTAAACTCCAGTTGTAGTGAAAATGGTCAGGAAGAGCCTGATATAAAGTAAACACGAGTTGTAGCGAAAATGGTCAGGAAATGCTTGATATAAGCTAAACATGAGTTGTAGTGAAAATGGTCTGGAAGAGCCTGATAAAAAGTAAACACGAGTTGTACTGAAAATGGTCAGGAAGAGCCCGACATAAAGTAAACTACAGTTGTAGTGAAAATGGTCAGGAAGAGCCTGATATATAAAAAAAAAAACTCCAGTTGTAGTGAAAATGGTCAGGAAGAGTATGATATAAAGTAAACACAAGTTGTAGGGAAACAGATCAGGAAGAGCCTGATATAAAATAAACTCCAGTTGTAGTAAAAATGGTCAGGAGTAGCCTGATATAAAGCAAACACGAGCTGTAGTGAAAATGGTCAGGAGTAGCCTGATATAAAGTAAACTCCAGTTGTAGTGAAAATGGTCAGGAAGAGCCTGATATAAAGTAAACACAAGTTGTAGGGAAACAGATCAGGAAGAGCCTGATATAAAGTAAACGTGAGTTGTAGTGAACATGGTCAGGAAGAGCCTGATATAAAGTAAACTCCAGTTGTAGTGAACATGGTCAGGAAGAGCTTGATATAAAGTAAACTCCAGTTGTAGTGAACATGGTCAGGAAGAGCCTGATATAAAGTAAACTCCAGTTGTAGTGAACATGGTCAGGAGGAGCCTGATATAAAGTAAACTCCAGTTGTAATAAAAATGGTCAAGAGTAGCCTGATATAAAGTAAACTCCAGGTGTAGTGAACATTGTCAGGAAGAGCCTGATATAAAGTAAACTCCAGTTGTAGTGAAAATGGTCAGGAAGAGCCTGATATAAAGTAAACTCGACTTGTAGTGAAAATGGTCAGGAAGAGCCTGATATAACGTACACTCCAGTTGTAGTGAACATGGTCAGGAAGAGCCTGATATGAAGTAAACTCCAGTAGTAGTGAACATGGTCAGGAAGAGCCTGATATAAAGTAAACTCCAGTTGTAGTGAACATGGTCAGGAAGAGCCTGCTGTAAAGTAAACTCCAGTTGTAGTGAACATGGTCAGGAAGAGCCTGATATAAAGTAAAATCGACTTGTAGTGAAAATGGTCAGGAAGAGCCTGATATAACGTACACTCCAGTTGTAGTGAACATAGTCAGGAAGAGCCTGATATAAAGTAAACTCCAGTTGTAGTGAACATGGTCAGGAAGAGCCTGATATAAAGTAAACACGAGTTGTAGCGAAAATGGTCAGGAAGAGCCTGATATAAAGTAAACACGAGTTGTAGCGAAAATGGTCAGGAACAGCTTGATATAAGCTAAACATGATTTGTAGTGAAAATGGTCAGGAGTAGCCTGATATAAAGTAAACTCCAGGTGTAGTGAACATTGTCAGGAAGAGCCTGATATAGGTAAACTCCAGTTGTAGTGAAAATGGTCAGGAAGAGCCTGTTATAAAGTAAACTCCAGTTGTAGTGAACATGGTCAGGAAGAGCCTGATATAAAGTAAACATGAGTTGTAGTGAACATGGTCAGGAAGAGCCTGATATAAACTTAACTCCAGTTGTAGTGAACATGGTCAGGAAGAGCCTGATATAAGGAAACTCCAGTTGTAGTGAACATGGTCAGGAAGAGCCTGATATAAAGTAAACTCGACTTGTAGTGAAAATGGTCAGGAAGAGCCTGATATAACGTACACTCCAGTTGTAGTGAACATGGTCAGGAAGAGCCTGATATAAAGTAAACTCCAGTTGTAGTGAAAAGGGTCAGGAAGAGCCTGATATAAAGTAAACTCCAGTTGTAGTGAATATGGTCAGGAAGAGCCTGCTGTAAAGTAAACTCCAGTTGTAGTGAACATGGTCAGGAAGAGCCTGATATAAAGTAAACTCGACTTGTCGTGAAAATGGTCAGGAAGAGCCTGATATAATGTAATCATGAGTTGTAGTGAACATGGTCAGGACGACCCTGATATAAAGTAAACATGAGTTGTAGTGAAATTGGTCAGGAAGAGCCTGATATAAAGTAAACTCCAGTTGTAGTGAACATGGTCAGGAAGAGCCTGATATAAAGTAAACTCCAGTTGTAGTGAACATGGTCAGGAAGAGCCTGATGTAAAGTAAACTCGACTTGTAGTGAAAATGGTCAGGAAGAGCCTGATATAACGTACACTCCAGTTGTAGTGAACATAGTCAGGAAGAGCCTGATATAAAGTAAACTCCAGTTGTAGTGAACATGTTCAGGAAGAGCCTGATATAAAGTAAACTCCAGTTGTAGTGAAAATGGTCAGGAAGAGCCTGATATAAAAAAAAAACTCCAGTTGTAGTGAAAATGGTCAGGAAGAGTATGATATAAGGTAAACACAAGTTGTAGGGAAACAGATCAGGAAGAGCCTGATATAAAATAAACTCCAGTTGTAGTAAAAATGGTCAGGAGTAGCCTGATATAAAGTAAACATGAATTGTAGTGAACATGGTCAGGAAGAGCCTGATATAAAATAAACTCCAGTTGTAGTAAAAATGATCAGGAGTAGCCTGATATAAAGTAAACTCCAGGTGTAGTGAACGTGGTCAGGAAGAGCCTGATATAGGTAAACTCCAGTTGTAGTGAAAATGGTCAGGAAGAGCCTGTTATAAAGTAAACTCCAGTTGTAGTGAAAATGGTCAGGAAGAGTCTGATATAAAGTAAACTCCAGTTGTAGTGAACATGGTCAGGAAGAGCCTGATATAAAGTAAACGTGAGTTGTAGTGAAATTGGTCAGGAAGAGCCTGATATAAAGTAAACTCCAGTTGTAGTGAACATGGTCAAGAAGAGCCTTATATAAAGTAAACTCCAGTTGTAGTGAAAATGGTCAGGAAGAGCCTGATATAAAGTAAGCTCCAGTTGTAGTGAACATGGTCAGGAAGAGCCTGATATAAAGTAAACGTGAGTTGTAGTGAAATTGGTCAGGAAGAGCCTGATATAAAGTAAACTCCAGTTGTAGTGAACATGGTCAAGAAGAGCCTTATATAAAGTAAACTCCAGTTGTAGTGAACATGGTCAGGAAGAGCCTGATATAAAGTAAACATGAGTTGTAGTGAACATGGTCAGGAAGAGCCTGATATAAAGTAAGCTCCAGTTGTAGTGAAAATTGTCAGGAAGAGTCTGATATAAAGTAAACGTGAGTTGTAGTGAAATTGGTCAGGAAGAGCCTGATATAAAGTAAACTCCAGTTGTAGTGAACATGGTCAAGAAGAGCCTTACATAAAGTAAACTCCAGTTGTAGTGAAAATGGTCAGGTAGAGCCTGATATAAAGTAAGCTCCAGTTGTAGTGAACATGGTCAGGAAGAGCCTGATATAAAGTAAACGTGAGTTGTAGTGAAATTGGTCAGGAAGAGCCTGATATAAAGTAAACTCCAGTTGTAGTGAACATGGTTAAGAAGAGCCTGATATAAAGTAAACTCCAGTTGTAGTGAAAATGGTCAGGAAGAGCCTGATATAAAGTAAGCGTGAGTTGTAGTGAAATTGGTCAGGAAGAGCCTGATATAAAGTAAACTCCAGTTGTAGTGAACATGGTCAAGAAGAGCCTTATATAAAGTAAACTCCAGTTGTAGTGAAAATGGTCAGGAAGAGCCTGATATAAAGTAAGCTCCAGTTGTAGTGAACATGGTCAGGAAGAGCCTGATATAAAGTAAACGTGAGTTGTAGTGAAATTGGTCAGGAAGAGCCTGATATAAAGTAAACTCCAGTTGTAGTGAACATGGTCAAGAAGAGCCTTATATAAAGTAAACTCCAGTTGTAGTGAACATGGTCAGGAAGAGCCTGATATAAAGTAAACATGAGTTGTAGTGAACATGGTCAGGAAGAGCCTGATATAAAGTAAGCTCCAGTTGTAGTGAAAATTGTCAGGAAGAGTCTGATATAAAGTAAACGTGAGTTGTAGTGAAATTGGTCAGGAAGAGCCTGATATAAAGTAAACTCCAGTTGTAGTGAACATGGTCAAGAAGAGCCTTATATAAAGTAAACTCCAGTTGTAGTGAAAATGGTCAGGTAGAGCCTGATATAAAGTAAGCTCCAGTTGTAGTGAACATGGTCAGGAAGAGCCTGATATAAAGTAAACGTGAGTTGTAGTGAAATTGGTCAGGAAGAGCCTGATATAAAGTAAACTCCAGTTGTAGTGAACATGGTTAAGAAGAGCCTTATATAAAGTAAACTCCAGTTGTAGTGAAAATGGTCAGGAAGAGCCTGATATAAACTCCAGTTGTAGTGAACATTGTCAGGAAGAGCCTGATATAAAGTAAACTCCAGTTGTAGTGAACATGGTCAGGAAGAGCCTGATATAAAGTAAACTGCAGGTGTAGTGAACATTGTCAGGAAGAGCCTGATATAGGTCAACTCCAGTTGTAGTGAAAATGGTCAGGAAGAGCCTGTTATAAAGTAAACTCCAGTTGTAGTGAACATGGTCAGGACGAGCCTGATATAAAGTAAACTCCAGTTGTAGTGAACATGGTCAGGAAGAGTCTGATATAAAGTAAACTCGACTTGTCGTGAAAATGGTCAGGAAGAGCCTGTTATAAAGTAAACTCCAGTTGTAGTGAACATGGTCAGGAAGAGCCTGATATAAAGTAAACATGAGTTGTAGTGAACATGGTCAGGAAGAGCCTGATATAAACTAAACTCCAGTTGTAGTGAACATGGTCAGGAAGAGCCTGATATAAAGTAAACATGAGTTGTAGTGAACATGGTCAGGAAGAGCCTGATATAAAGTAAACTCCAGTTGTAGTGAACATGGTCAGGAAGAGCCTGATATAAAGTAAACATGAGTTGTAGTGAAAGTGGTCAGGAAGTGCCTGATATAAAGTAAACTCCAGTTGTAGTGAACATGGTCAGGAAGAGCCTGATATATAGTAAACGTGAGTTGTAGTGAACATGGTCAGGAAGAACCTGATATAAAGTAAACTCCAGTTGTAGTGAACATGGTCAGGAAGAGCCTGATATAAAGTAAACTCCAGTTGTAGTGAACATGGTCAG
Source organism: Lampris incognitus (assembly GCF_029633865.1). Lineage (NCBI taxonomy): Eukaryota > Metazoa > Chordata > Actinopteri > Lampriformes > Lampridae > Lampris > Lampris incognitus. The sequence goes on from NC_079221.1 coordinate 59,747,540, forward strand.
GAAGAGCCTGATATAAAGTAAGCTCCAGTTGTAGTGAACATGGTCAGGAAGAGCCTGATATAAAGTAAACTCCAGTTGTAGTGAAAATGGTCAGGAAGAGCCTGATATAAAGTAAACTCCAGTTGTAGTGAACATTGTCAGGAAGAGCCTGATATAAAGTAAACTCCAGTTGTAGTGAACATGGTCAGGAAGAGCCTGATATAAAGTAAACTCCAGTTGTAGTGAACATGGTCAGGAAGAGCCCGATATAAAGTAAACTCGACTTGTAGTGAAATGGTCAGGAAGAGCTTGATATAAAGTAAACATGAATTGTATTGAGAGGACAGAAACATGTAAAATGTTGCTACGTGCAAGTAGCAGAGGAAAGCCAAGCTATCAACTGTTATAATTTTCATACTACAGCTGTTAATTGGTCACCACATAACTTCTATGTATTCTTCATATATTTGCCCTTTTTTTTCGTGGAAAAGTAATGTCAGTGTAAAAATGTGGATGGATCCAACCCTTCACATGCAGCATTCAACACACACACACACACCCGACTTAGCTTGGCATACACATCCATCCATTATCCAAACTGCTTATCCTGCTCTCAGGGTCGTGGGGATGCTGGAGCCCACCCCAGCAGTCACTGGGATGGGGGGAATAGTGTGCTCCTCCCACGTGCTACGTCCCTCTGGTGAAACTCCTCACTGTCAGGTGAAAAGAAGCGGCTGATGACTCCTTATGTATTGGAGGAGACATGTGGTAGTGTGCAGCCCTCCCTGGATCAGCAGAGGGGGTGGAGCAGAGACCGGGACGGCTTGGAAGAGTGGGGTAATTGGCTGGATACAAATGGGGAGAAAAGGGAGGAAAATCAAACAAAAAAAAGGAAAGAAAAATTACTAAAGCGTCTGTACTCAGCTTGGAGACGTCAACAAGTCAGGGAGTACCAACATGGACCTCTTGTATTTGAGAATTAGTTTGTGTTTTTGTCCAGATGGTGAAAGGGGAGGTTCAGGCAGGGAAGTTGGACTGTCAGGCGTACTACCAGACCTGTCAATCCGCTGGAGTTACTGCCTACCCTACCGTCCAATTCTACTCTCACCTTGGCACAAGAAGGGTGAGTAACACTAATGCATACAAAATAATTTTCTTTGCCTGACAAAGGTTGGGTTTTTAGAGACTCATGGGCAAAGGCCCATGGACAGTTAATATTTGTGGCCTTCATATTGGCTCTTAAATCACTGTCACTGCTGTTGTTTGTTATTGATATTAGTCGTTGTCATTGCTGATATAGTAACAGCCTATTTATAACCTCAATCATTGTCTGTACCTTTATAGTCTACTACTGTTACTTTCAGCTGCTCCCATTAGGGGGCGCCACAACGGATCATCCGTTTCCATGTCTTCCTGTCCTCTGCATCTTCCTCTGTCACACCAGCCACCTGCATGTCCTCCCTCACCACATCCATAAACCTCCTCTTTGGCCTTCCCCTTCTCCTCTTCCCTGGCAGCTCCATATTCAGCATCCATCTCCCAGTATACCCAGCATCTCTCCTCCACACATGTCCAAGCCATCTCAATCTTGTCTCTTGCTTTATCTCCAATCCGTCCAACCTGAGCTGTCCCTCTAATATACTCGTTCCTAATCCTGTCCTTCTTCATCACTCCCAGTGAAAATCTTATCATCTTCAACTCTGCCACCTCCAGCTCCACCTCCTGTCTTTTCATCAGTGCCACTGTCTCCAAACCATATAACATAGCTGGTCTCACTACCATCTTGTAAACCTTCCCTTTAACTCTTGCTGGTACCTTTCTGTCACAAATCACTCCTGACACTCTTCTCCACCAACTCCACCCTGCCTGCACTCTCTTCTTCATCTCTCTTCTGCACCCCCCGTTACTTTGAACAGTTGACCCCAAGTATTTAAACTCATATGCCTTCGTCACCTGTACTCGTTGCATCCTCGCCATTCCACTGTCCTCTCTCTCATTCACACATAGGTATTCCATCTTGCTCCTACTGCCTTTCATTCCTCTTCTCTCCAGTGCATACCTCCACCTCTCCAGGCTCTCCTCCACCTGCACCCCACTCTCGCTACAGATCACAATGTCATCCGCAAACATCATAGTCCATGGAGTCTCCTGCCTGATCTCATCCGTAAACCTGTCCATCACCATTGCAAACAATGCTTATATATAATATTATAAACTAAAATTATATACTATGTATTTATCTATCATATATTATATACTTAAATACTATATTATATTCTTAGGTTATACAATAATAATTCTTAACCAGTATACAGCAATTGTATGTGTATTTCCAATTGTAAATTTGTATTGCACATCTGGTTTAAAAAGAGGTAGTGCACATTGTAGATCTGTAAGTGAGACATTTTGACCAGAGGGGCTATTTATAGCCATAACTGTAACTGCTAGCCTCTGAAAAGTGATGCGATTCAACTCTCAGAACCTTTCCTATGTTTTAGGTGTGAAGCACCTTGGAAGCTGAGTCTTTTCAAGAACGAACTCCCTCACCTTGGCTTCAACTTTCTGGGTAGTGGTTCATCCCAACCAATGCCCTTCTGACACATCTCTTGTAGCACCCTCTTTCCTGGTAGGATGAACGGAGCTAAGAAGCCTAATGGATCATACACAGAAGCCACAATTGAGAGAAGTCCATGTCATGTAGCTGGTTTCTCATCAAGCAAGACCTTGAAGGAGAAGGCATTACTCTGTTCATTCCACCTTACTCCTAGCACTCTTTATACTGGAAGATCATCATAGTTGAGACCCACATTCTTCACCTCAACAGCAGGTAGACTGCAGTACCTCTTCACTATTGGAAATGAATTTGTGAAGGTGTAACTTTCCTTTAGCATACACAGCTTGGGCTTCTTTCACCAGCTCAATTGCTACTTCAACAGATTCCAGGCTTATGAGGCCATCATCTACATAGAAATGCTTTCTGATGAAGCTAGCTGCCGAAGGGGGCTCTTTATCATTTTGGCTGGCAAGATGCTTCATGCCACAATTGGTGCAGCTTGGAGATGATGATGCTCCGAAGAGGTGAACCTTCATACGATATTATCTAGGTTGTCAATCTGTATCTCCCATTTTCCACCACATGAACCACAGATAGCCTCTGTCTTCTTTGCTAACGTGGAACCTTTTTTTCCACATCGCATGACGGCAATGGGATGTTTATGGAGTCAGCAGAGCGCTCCAGTCAGCCCATTTGTAAGATTAGGTCCTGTTAGTAGATGGTCATTGAAGGCAGTGCATTCATACTTTCCAGAGCAGTCAAAAACTACCCTGATCTTATGTGGTTTTCTGGGGTGATAAACCATTTGGTATGGCATGTACCATGCATTTCCTGATTTTAGTTGCGTGTCTGCTCTCTCTGCATCACCACCTTGACACCTTCCATAAATCTCACATAATCATTTTTGAACTTAGGATCTCTGTCCAGTTTCTTTCTAAGGTGCTTCAGCCGAACTAGTTATTGTTTGGGAGGTTAGGATGTGCTTTGAAGGGAAGGGGCATCTCAAGGTGGCCACACTCATTCTGCTGGATATTTCCCTTTAAGACAAACAGGAACTGAATATCCTCTTTAAATATGCTCTTTTCTCCTAGTCTGGTTTCCATAAAATCAGACTCGAGCGCTCTAATAACAGCAGCTAGTGTCACAGGTGGAAACTCCCTGACAGATATATGATGACACAGACCAGTCACACCCCTAGAATTCACGCACTGTGTTGCACTTCCTACGATGCTCCAGCCTAGGTCAGTCTTAATGCATAAGGTTCACCGTCACCTGCAGTTATGACCTTTCATGGTGCCAGTGTTCTGGAGCTATGACTTTATTTTGTGAGAACTTTTACATACAACATTCTTTTTATATCTCAGGGTCAGGGGATGCTGGAGCCTATCCTGGCAGTCACTGGGCGGCAGGCAGGGAGACACCCTGGACAGGATATAAGTGGTTCATATAAATGGATGGATGGATTCTTGTTAAGTGGCAATACCTGATTTTCAGCCCGATATAATACCATTGATCTGTGATGGCCTGACAGCCTGTCCAGGGTGTCTCCCCACCTGCCGCCCAATGACTGCTGGGATAGACTCCAGGATCCCGCGACCCTGAGAGCAGGAGAAGTGGTTTGGATAATGGATGGATGTATGGATAATACCATTGATATAATATTTAACTATAACGGAGGCCAAATGGAAACCTCTTACTTTTGGGTGGCACGGTGGCCCAGTGGTTAGCACTGTTGCCTCACAGCATGATGGTCCTGGGTTCGAACGCCAGGCCATCCCAGGTCCTTTCTGTGTGGAGTTTGCATGTTCTTCCTGTGTCTGCGTGTGTTTCCTCCCACCATCAAAGACATGTTAGGGTTAATACTCCTGCCTTTACCCCTGAGCAAGGCAAAGGAAAGAAGATGTAGAGTTGGTCCCTGGGTGCTGAACTGCAGCTGCCCGCTGCTGCTATACAATGGGATGGCTTACATGCAGAGGATGCATGTCATGTACGCTTGCTTACAAGGACAAATAAAATGTCTGTCTCTCTATTTTTATTTGAAACTATTTCAAAAAGTTTTTTCCTCAGTCTTACCGTGTGTGTGTGTGTGTGTGTGTGTGTGTGTGTGTGTGTGTGTGTGTGTGTGTGTGTGTGTGTGTGTGTGTATGTGTGTGAGATAGCATAGTCAAGGTGGGGAGCACATTAACAGCAGGGATGCTAACGTGATCGCTGCCATCATCAGACAAAGGCTGGAACAGCTGTCACCAAGACCACATAACAAAGCCAAGGTAAGGAGCTCCTGTTGGTCCACGGGCTTACAGTAGCTTCTGACATGGTTCTGTTAGTGATGCTGCTTGTTGTGTAGTCTGTAGTAAAGCACAAAACTATATTGTGACTGTTTTGTCTCTGCAGGATGAGCTCTGAGGTTTCGCGTGGAGCCAAGTGAAGGATTAGCAATCAGATTTGGCTGGAAGGGACAGGAAGGGATCTGACTGGTCACTCCTAACGTCAATGACCATTTTAACTGTGGAATGAAAAGGACACCTAAAGGAACCACAGGACAAAAGGACACCTGAAAACATGACAAAGAGAAAAGCACTTGATGACAGAAGTCAACAGCATGAAAGGAAAAGTTGATGAAAAAGGCAGAATCAACTGTTTCTGCGAGGGTCCACTTGATAAACATAGATGGAGATTGAAGGATTGACAATGACGAGACTCAAATAATGGATATCTAATTCCCTCCAGACTCCTCCCCCTCCGATGACATCTGCTCCAGCAAGCTAAATACTGTTGACTGCATGGTCATACTGTTGACTAGGATTCACTGCTGTGTTCCTCCTACATTTACTGAACATGCACACACACACACACACACACACACACACACACACACACACACACACACACACACACACACACACACACACATATATATATAGTGTTGTTGTTTTGTTTTTCTTTTCTTTTCGGAAACTGTCAGTGGTGATAAAAGTGCTCAACAAGTGAGGAGCAGAATATGAAGATAGATGTAGGGAAAACTTTAATACATAGCAGTACAGGCTTGTTTCGTGCATCGCGCACTCATCAGCTGCCAATGTGATTCAACAAAGAAAAACACACACTCAATAAATATTACGTTGCCCCGTGTCACGCCCCTAATTTCGGTGGACAGCAGCCAATGAGAGGATAGAAAACATTTGAACTATTGCAAGTAGTGGAGTAGGTAGTTACGATGCACAGCAACCAGTGGCGGGGTAGAAAACAGTACAACCAATGGGGTAAGGGGTGGGGGCTTGTTTTGAAAAGGCATTTAAAAGGCCTGGGCAATGTTGAAATAGCCTCCATTTAAAATACAACAAGGTAACGTCAAATACGTAAATTACCCCGTTTGACATTGCCTTGTTATATTCTAAACGTAGGCTATTTCAGCGGTTTCTCACATGTTAAATGCAGACGCGTTGTTATCCCGGCAGAGTGCAGCTGTTGTGAAGAAGGTCATCAGATAAGACATCAGCAGCGTGGGTCTCTGAAAGACCCTGTGCAGTCAGTGAGTGTAGTGTTTTATCTGTCAACAGTAGAAGATTTGTGCATTTTAGTGAATGGGAGAGAAACGTCACTTATGGAGCACCACTTGTTTTGCAGGATGATCTTTCATGGGGTCACTACAAAGGTCAGTCAGTTGGTACTGTGGGCTCACAGAATTGACTCATTAAAATTCTGATGGCATATTGGCTAAGAAAAAAAAGAAAGACTGAAACCAAAGTGTCTGTGGAGTGTGGATTGTTTGTGTTGTAGGCATTCAGCTTCTGGTCTGAACTGGATGTCACATTCTCAATAGACAAATGACGTACTCTGTGTGATGTCATGTTTATCTGAAAAACTATAGCAGCCATATTTACAGCAATACACTCCGTTGTTGTACCTGAAACTGTTTGGGCGCAGAATGATCTTCATGTCTGTCCACTGAAAAGCTTTTGAATGTGTCTGATGATGTTTTGTAAGAATCTAGCATTGACCCACATTTGTATGACCCAGAATACAGCGCTGAAGAAACCCAACAAAGCGAGGAGGAGGCTGCCAAAGAAGCAGCGGTACAGACGGCTACAGTGAGCTGCCAAGAGTCTTCAGTGACTGCTGGTGTTCATGTGCAGCCTGTCCTTGCATGCCATCACACTGAACCCCTGGGATCCATCCCACGTTGAACCCCTAGGGTCCATCCCACGCTGAACCCCTGGGATCTATGAATGTTGAATAAATAAATCATCACAATGAATAGCAGTGAGCCATGGTCTAACACTGTTTAGATTATTCAACTTGTATGCCACATAGTGTTTTGAGAGAGAGAGAGAGAGAGAGTGTGTGGATGTATTATAGGAATTAGGGCTATAGAGGGTTAGGGTTGGGGTTTTGAGAGTATATCCAGTTGTTCCAAGTGCTTTATCCATTGAGTCAGCAGTTTTATAGTTCAAGTTCAACTTTATTGTTATGTGTATTTGAATACAAGGAAATTCTTGTACTCTGGCTATCTCTGCCATAACACAAAGAACACAAGGACACACCATCCCAAAAAAAATCACACGACACACCTACATAGATTATGTACACACAATTCATACACTATATACGCAATATAGAAAAGTACATAACAACAAAGATATAAGGTGCATATGGGTGCATCAGCTGTTCAGCAACCTGACTGTCTGTGGAAAGAAACTATGACTGTCTTCATGCATGCTCAAGAATCCAGGTAAGAAAATCACAGAAAGTTAATCAGTTCATCTGGACACAACGTGTACTGAGAGAGACGTTTCATCATCATCCAGGTGACCTCCTCAGACTAAACTGACTGCAGGTACCCCTCCCTTATAAACAGTACAGTAACTGCAGGTACCCCACCCTTATAAACAGTACAGTAACTGCAGGTACCCCCACCCTTATAAACAATACAATGACTGCAGGTATCCCCTCCCTTATAAACAGTACAGTAACTGCAGGTACCCCACCCTTATAAACAGTACAGTAACTGCAGGTACCCCACCCTTATAAACAGTACAGTAACTGCAGGTACCCCCACCCTTATAAACAATACAATGACTGCAGGTATCCCCTCCCTTATAAACAGTACAGTAACTGCAGGTACCCCACCCTTATAAACAATACAGTGACTGCAGGTACCCCACCCTTATAAACAGTACAGTAACTGCAGGTACCCCACCCTTATAAACAGTACAGTAACTGCAGGTACCCCCACCCTTATAAACAATACAATGACTGCAGGTATCCCCTCCCTTATAAACAGTACAGTAACTGCAGGTATCCCACCCTTATAAACAATACAGTGACTGCAGGTACCCCACCCTTATAAACAATACAGTGACTGCAGGTACCCCACCCTTATAAACAATGCAGTGACTGCAGGTACCCCACCCTTATAAAGAATACAGTGACTGCAGGTGTCCCCACCCTTATAAACAATACAGTGACTGCAGGTACCCCACCCTTATAAACAGTACAGTAACTGCAGGTACCCCACCCTTATAAACAATACAGTGACTGCAGGTACCCCACCCTTATAAACAATGCAGTGACTGCAGGTACCCCACCCTTATAAAGAATACAGTGACTGCAGGTGTCCCCACCCTTATAAACAATACAGTGACTGCAGGTACCCCACCCTTATAAAGAATACAGTGACTGTAGGTACCCCATCCTTATAAACAATACAGTGACTGCAGGTACCCCACCCTTATAAACAATACAGTCACTGCAGGTACCCCCACCTGTTGTGCTTACACCGCCCCGAGCTGCCTCCCCGGCACGTTCAAGCCACTCCCCCAGCTCGGACGTGCCGGAAACATCAGAGCGCTCGGCTCGCGCTCTGAGGAGACGAGCGCTGCACTGCACCAGGTGTTTGCCATCATCCATCAGGCACACCTGTGGCAATCAGGCAGCCTTCTACAAGAAGCCTCCCAGAACGTCTCTCAGTGCTTCGACGTACTGAACCCTGCGGTAAAGTTCTGACAAGCCCTCCAGCGTTCCTTGCTTTCTGTTTATTCCCCAGTGTCTTATCTTCGTGTCTCTGTTTCCTCCCAAGACTCTCCCTCCGCGATTTCCACGGCTCCCCGCGTCTCCCTCGTCCCCAGCGACCTTCACGTTTCTCCCCGGACCTCTCCTGCGATCTCCCCCCTTGTCCCTCTATCTGGACCCCTCCTTTCGGACTCGACTTCCCGGATCTCGGACCTGGACTTTCTCGGACAACCCCTCTTGGATCACGGACTGGACTTTCTCGCCAGGTGCACGCACATTTCTTCAACACCTCCTGGTCATTTACATACCGCACCACACATTGGCTAAAAACACTCACACATAGTTATTCACGCAAACCACGGGACACCACACATAGTTTATTCACACATCCCACTAACAGAACGCCTTTTTCACCATACATTTCCCTTCCACAATAAAACCTCCCTTTGTAGACTTAGAAGTTATCTCATGTCTGTCTGTCTTGGGTTTCGCCACACGGGTCAGGTTCTGGTGCGCGAGCATAACAGAACGTCGAAGCCATTATGGACCCAGGCAAACCCAAGGAGCGGACGGTCCCTGTGACGCCCCAGAGCCCCGTCCCCCTAGAGGCAGTAGTAAGGAGTCACAGTTGCCAACTTGCCTCTCTCCACTCAGAGCTTACTACTGCCTTCACCCGTGTCACCGGAGAGATCAGCGATCTTCAGTCCGGCTCCCAGGCCGCGACGAGCGCGTTAAATGCCCTCACCGCGCAGATCGCTGCACTCTCCACAGCGGTCTCCAGGATGAGCAACCACCCTGCCCTGGCCTCGGTCTCTGCCCCCAGCTCGGCCTCCGGTTTCCCCGTTCCTGGTCCGACGTTCCCCCTCCGAGTCAACCCCCACTGGACCCCCGGTGCGAGCCTAACCTCCCCTGCCCCAAGGCCTTCGGTGGGGAGTTCGAGCTGTGCAGGGGTTTCCTTGGTCAGTGTGAGCTCCTGTTCAAACACCAGCCAGCTAGGTATAGGACAGGAGAGACCAAGGTAGCCCTTGTCATGTCCCTCCTCACCGGCAAAGCCCTCAGCTGGGCCATAGCGGCGGTAGGCCATACCGAGCAGCTCGCCTCGGACTATGGTGCCTTCCGCCGCGAGTTCAATCTGGTGTTCGACCACCCAGCTGACGGGCAGGACGCTGCCGGCCGCCTCCATTCCATCCAACAGGGAGCCAGGTCGGTGGCAGATTATTCCTTGGAGGTAAGGATACTCGCGGCAGACAGTGGGTGGGATGACACTGCGCTCAAGAGCGCGTACAGGAGGGGGCTGAGCGACCCCATCAAAGATCTCATCGTTCGGGACCGCCCTGCCTCCTTCAACGAACTCGTCACCCTCGCCCTCCCAGATGGACGAACGGCTGCGGGAGCGGCGCCAGGAACGCGCCCCGCGCGCTGGCCCCTCCCATAGACCAACCCCCGTCCGTCCTACCGGTGCCTTCCCTGGGTCAGCGTCCCGTGGGCTCTCTCCACCCTCGCACTCCCCCTCGCAACCCTGGGTGGCTTCTGGATCCAGGCCGGAGGAGGAGCCCATGCAGTTGGGTCGGTCACGGCTCCCGCTGGAAGTTAGGGAGCAGAGGATGCATGGCCACCTCGACCTCTACTGCGGGAGGTCGGGCCACTATATCAAGGCCTGCCCGACTCGCCCAAAAAGACCCGGCTCACTAGTGAGGGGTGTCCTAGTGAGCCTGACGACCCTTCCTCAGCCCCAGCCCAAGAAGGAGCACAACCACCTTTTTCCGGTCACTCTCACCTGGGGTAACCACTCACTGTCTGTTGGTGCACTCCTGGATTCGGGGGCGGACGAGTGTTTGATGGACACCTCGCTGGCCCGGCAGGCCGGCATTCCACTCGTCCCCCTAGACACACCCCTCACAGCCCAAGCTCTAGATCAGGGGTCAGGAACCTTTTTGACTGGGAGAGCCATAAAAGCCAAATATTTCTAAATATATTTCATTGAGAGCCATATAGTATTTTTAACGTATAATAAATTAAATGTCTTACTTTTAATGCGACTTCTGGTGCTGCATGGCGTATCAAAGTGCCACTTTATATTTGACCGTTTCATCGATGCAATTTTATCATTGCATATTAGACATACCGCAGATCCTGCTCTCTCCACAAATGCAAATTCCTCTGTCCACGCAGCCTGGAATGCACGGTAATCGTCTTTTTTTCTTTTCGCCATCTTTTCCGTTACAAGGGTTGAAGCGGATAAACTAGCTGGCTATCTGATAAAATTGATTTCTTCACCTTTACAATGACCCGGACATGCTCGCGAGCCATTGGTTCCCGACCCGACCCACGGGTGACCCGTGACCCGTGAAATTTATCTTCAAAACTAATTTCTGTTTACTTTAAAATGACACCGTATTATTAAGAAATATCACAAGTATTTTAAAATCCGTTCCAAACTGATTTTTTTTTTCAACTCAAAATTGTCTGGGAGCCATATGCCGTCACCGGAAGAGCCATATATGGCTCGCGAGCCATAGGTTCCCGACCGCTGCCCTAGATGGACGCTCACTTGGTAAAATCACACACAGCACTGCTTCCCTCACCCTCACGCTTTCGGGTAATCACGTGGAAGCTATTCGTTTCTTGGTTTTGCACGCCCCCACAGCGCCCCTGGTGTTAGGAAGACCGTGGTTGGAACGGCACGATCCCTACATCTCTTGGTCTACTGGGCGGATTTTGGGTTGGAGCGTTGCGTGTCATGCCAACTGCCTTCGCTCCGCCCACTCCCCGTCCAGCGGCCTCAGACCCGTGCCTCCTCCCACGGATCTCACTGGTGTTCCTTCCATTTATCACGATTTAGCCCCTGTATTTAGTAAAGAAAGTGCACTTTCTCTCCCCCCTCATCGTCCCTATGATTGTGCCATAGATCTCTTTCCCGGGGCCGCCCTTCCCACCGGTCGGTTGTATAACCTCTCCGTCCCAGAGAAGGAGGCTATGCGCAATTATATCAGAGTCCCTGGCCTCAGGAATCATAAGGCCCTCGTCTTCCCCGGTGGCGGCGGGCTTCTTTTTTGTGGCAAAGAAGGAGGGCAGCCTGAGGCCTTACATAGATTATCGAATGCTAAATAATATCACGGTGAAAAATAAATACCCACTCCCCCTTATGAGTTCCACGTTCGAGCCACTCACTCACGCCACGGTGTTCACGAAGCTGGACCTGCGCAGCGCGTACCACCTGGTGCGCATCCGGGAAGGGGATGAATGGAAGACGGCCTTCAACACCCACCTAGGGCATTTCGAGTACCTCGTTATGCCCTTCGGCCTCACCAACGCCCCGGCCGTCTTCCAGGCATTGGTCAACGACGTGCTCCGGGACATGCTGAACACGTTCGCGGTGGTGTACCTGGATGACATACTCGTGTTCTCCAGGACTGAGGAGGAACACCACCAGCATGTCCGCCTGGTCCTCCAACGGCTGCTGGAGAACAGGCTCTTCGTGAAAGCCGAGAAGTGCGTGTTCCACTCCGCCTCCATGGAGTTCCTTGGCCACATCGTGGAGAAGGGGCTCGTCCGCACTGACCCCAGGAAGACCCGAGCGGTGGAGGAGTGGGCACGGCCCACTAACAGGACGCAACTCCAGCGCTTCCTGGGGTTTGCAAACTTCTACCGGCGCTTCATCAGGGGGTTCAGCCGTGTGGCCGCCCCCCCTCACTGCACTCACCTCCAACCTCCGCCCCTTCTCCTGGACCTCGGAGGCGGAAGCCGCCTTCTTGGCCCTGAAGAGGCTGTTCACAACGGCTCCGGTGCTCGCCCACCCGGACCCGTGCAGACAGTTCATCGTGGAGGTGGACGCATCGGACACGGGCATCGGAGCCGTCCTCTCCCAGCGGTCGGAGGAGGACCAGAAGATCCACCCGTGCGCCTTCTTCTCCCGGCGTTTCAGTCCTGCGGAGAAGAATTACGACATCGGCAACAGGGAGTTGCTGGCCGTCCACGCCGCCCTAGAGGAGTGGAGACACTGGCTGGAGGGAGCAGGGCAGCCGTTCATCGTATGGTCCGATCACAAGAACCTGACCTACGTGCGGACGGCTAAGAGGCTCAACCCCAGGCAGGCGCGCTGGGCTCTCTTCTTCAGCCGGTTCGACTTCACCCTCACCTACCGCCCGGGCACCAAGAACGTCAGGGCAGACGCCCTCTCCCGTCTGTTTCCAGAGGGGTCCCCTGACGCCCCAGACACCATCCTTCCCCCGGCCCGGGTGGTGGGCGCCGTCACCTGGGCCATCGAATCAGTGGTGAGAAGGGCCCAGCGCGCCCATACCGACCCAGGCAATGGACCCCGGAACCGGCTATTTGTGCCTCCCTCTGTCCGGCCCCAGGTGCTGGAGTGGGGCCACTCCAGCCATCTTGCCTGCCACCCCGGTGTCTACCGAACGGCGGCCTTCATCCGCAGGGGTTTCTGGTGGCCCACCAGACACCAGAGAGTTCGTGGCAGCCTGCACCACCTGCGCCCGCAGCAAGGCTCTCCATCGCCCTCCAGCAGGTCTCCTGCGCCCCCTTCCTGTCCCCGGCCGACCTTGGTCCCACATTGCCTTGGACTTCGTAACTGGCCTCCCCGTGTCCCAAGGCAATGACACCATTCTGACCATTGTCGACCGTTTTTCCAAGGCCGTCCATTTTGTTGCCCTCACCAAACTCCCCTCTGCAGCCGAGACGGTGGACCTTCTCGTCTCCCACGTCGTCCGACCTCATGGGATTCCCCTGGACATTGTCTCTGACCGTGGTCCCCAGTTCACTTCGAAGGTATGGCAGGCCTTCTGTAAGGGGATCGGGGCCACGGTCAGCCTCTCCTCCGGGTATCACCCCCAGACCAATGGGCAGGCAGAGCGGGCCAATCAAGCCCTGGAGGCGGCTTTGCGTTGCGTTACCACCAGCAACCCCGCCTCCTGGAGCAAGTACCTGCCCTGGGTGGAGTACTCGCTCAACTCCATGGAGAGTTCGGCTACCGGTTTGTCCCCCTTCGAGTGTTCCCTGGGCTATCAACCCCCTCTGTTCCCCCATCAGGAGTTGGAGGTGGCGGTCCCGTCCACGAGGGCCCATCTCCGCCGATGTCGGCGCGTTTGGAAGACCGCCCGGGCCGCTATGTTGCGAGCTACAGAGCGGGCCCGGCGCAGCGCCAACCGGCGGAGAGTGCTGGCCCCAGCTTATCGACCTGGCCAGAGGGTATGGCTCCTGGCCCGGGACCTGCCCCTCCCTACCCTCAACCGGAAGCTGGCTCCCCGCTACGTCGGTCCCTACACCATCGACCGCATCGTCAACCCTTCGGCGGTGCGTCTCCATCTCCCTACCTCACTCAAGATCCATCCCGTCTTCCATGTCTCGTGCCTCAAACCGGTAGCCACCAACCCCCTGTCTCCCCCTGTCCAAGCTCCTCCACCCCCCAGGGTCCTCGACGGTGGTGACATGGTCTGGGATGTCGACCAGCTGCTCGCCGTACGCCGCCGGGGGCGTGGGTACCAATACCTGGTGGACTGGGTTGGCTATGGGCCCGAGGACCGCAGCTGGGTTCCCCGGTCCTACCTGGCCGACCCCGCACTCGTGGAGGAGTTCTATCGGGCCCACCCCAACGCCATCGGACGGTCGCCCGGTGTCTCCCGTAGGAGGGGGGGTCCTGTTGTGGTTACACCGCCCCGAGCTGCCTCCCCGGCACGTTCAAGCCACTCCCCCAGCTCGGACGTACCGGAAACATCCGAGCGCTCGGCTCGCGCTCTGAGGAGACGAGCGCTGCACTGCACCAGGTGTTTGCCATCATCCATCAGGCACACCTGCGGCAATCAGGCAGCCTTCTACAAGAAGCCTCCCAGAACGTCTCTCAGTGCTTCGACGTACTGAACCCTGCGGTAAAGTTCTGACAAGCCCTCCAGCGGCGTTCCTTGCATTCTGTTTATTCCCCAGTGTCTTATCTTCGTGTCTCTGTTTCCTCCCAAGACTCTCCCTCCGCGATTTCCACGGCTCCCCGCGTCTCCCTCGTCCCCAGCGACCTTCACGTTTCTCCCCGGACCTCTCCTGCGATCTCCCCCCTTGTTCCTCTATCTGGACCCCTCCTTTCGGACTCGACTTCCCGGATCTCGGACCTGGACTTTCTCGGACAACCCCTCTTGGATCACGGACTGGACTTTCTCGCCAGGTGCACGCACATTTCTTCAACACCTCCTGGTCATTTACATACCGCACCACACATTGGCTAAAAACACTCACACATAGTTTATTCACACATCCCACTAACAGAACGCCTTTTTCACCATACATTTCCCTCCCACAATAAAACCTCCCTTTGTAGCTTTTGAAGTCCTCTCGTGTCTGTCTGTCTTGGGTTTCGCCACACGGGTCAGGTTCTGGTGCGTGAGCACAACACCCACCCTTATAAACCATACAGTGACTGCAGGTACCCCCACACTTATAAAAAATACAGTGACTGCAGGCACCCCCACCCTTATAAACAGTACAGTAACTGCAGGTACCCCCACCCTTATAAACAGTACAGTAACTGCAGGTACCCCCACCCTTATAAACAGTACAGTAACTGCAGGTACCCCTCCCTTATAAACAGTACAGTAACTGCAGGTGCCCCCACCCTTATAAAGAGTACAGTAACTGCAGGTACCCCTCCCTTATAAACAGTACAGTAACTGCAGGTACCCCACCCTTATAAACAATACAGTAACTGCAGGTATCCCCACCCTTATAAACAGTACAGTGACTGCAGGTAGCCCCACCCTTATAAACAATACAGTGACTGCAGGCACCCCACCCTTATAAACAATACTGTAACTGCAGGTATCCCCACCCTTATAAACAGTACAGTAACTGCAGGTACCCCCACCCTTATAAACAATACAGTGACTGCAGGTAGCCCCACCCTTATAAATAATACAGTAACTGCAGGTGTCCCCACCCTTATAAACAATACAGTGACTGCAGGTGTCCCCACCCTTATAAACAATACAGTGGCTGCAGGTACCTCGCCCTTATAAACAATACAGTGACTGCAGGTATCCCCACCCTTATAAACAATACAGTGACTGCAGGTACCCCGACCCTTATAAACAATACAGTGACTGCAGGTACCCCACCCTTATAAACAATACAGTGACTGTAGGTACCCCACCCTTATAAACAATACAGTGACTGCAGGTACCCCACCCTTATAAACAATGCAGTGACTGCTGGTACCCCACCCTTATAAACAATACAGTGACTCCAGGTGTCCCCACCCTTATAAACAATACAGTGACTACAGGTACCCCCACCCTTATAAACAATACAGTGGCGTAACGACCCAAACCAACCACCAGTTTCATATGCAAAAATGGGTGTGACCACTAACTAGAGTTACAAAGGCCATGTGTACTATTCATAGAGGATTGGGGAATAGTTGCAATTACAGCATTGTAAGATGGTGACAGATGTGCACTTAGACCCCCCTCGGTTCGGGCATGGTCATTCTCTCTTCACATAGATGGCCTCTTGGACTCCCTGTTCAAACCAGCATCCCTCCCTATCAAGGATGTGCAAATCCTCGTCTTGAAAGAGTGGCCACTGGCTTGTAGATGGTGTAGACTGTGGAGTCCTGGCCTGTAGATGGTGTAGACTGTGGAGTCCTGGCCTGTAGATGGTGTAGACTGAAATCCTGGCCTGTAGATGGTGTAGACCAGCGTTTCTCAAACGTCTCCTGGTGGACCACTTGTCCTGCATGTTTTAGACCTCTCCCTGCTCCAACACAGCTGATTCAAATGATCAACTCGTTATGAGCTCCCGGAGCTGCCTAATAACAAAACTGATCATTTAAATCAGCTGTGTTTGGAGCAGGGAGAGCTCTAAAACATGCAGGACAAGTGGTCCACCAGGAGAGGTTTGAGAAACGCTGGTGTAGACTGTCGAGTCCTGGCCTGATGTGTTAGCTGTCCTGTGTTGTGTCATCCTCTTGGCCAGTGTCTGTTTACTTTCCCCAATGTACAAGTCACGACAATCCTCCTGGCACCTAACAGCATAGAACATATTGCAAACAGAGCAAATTATTAGCTGGGGATTCCATATTCTGCAACATCCCTATCTTCAACGCAGCCACCAGTATTTTCCCTGGAGCAACCGTCCCTGATATCCTGGATAAGCTCCTGAGGCTGCTGTGCTCACTCCTGTCCTCCGCCAATTGAGTAATCATTCATGTGGCCCGGACAGGTTTGTCCAGGGCATCATCCATGCGGGGTGTGGGGTGTTCATCCTTTATGGTGATCTCACTGAGTTTGCCAAGGTCCACGCAGAACCGGGTCGACCCATCTTTCTTTGGAACAAGAATGGCTGGCGATGCCCATGGGCTCTCGGATGGTACAACGATGCCAGCCTCGCTCATCCTCTGCAGCCCCTGTGCCGCCTCTTTTTTTTCTTTTTTTTTGTGACTGGGCAGGCAATATGGGGCTTGGCAGATCGGCTGAGCTTCGCCTGTGTCTGTGTGGTGCTGGACAACTAAAGCGCAGCCAAGGTCATCGGGGCTTTTGGAGAATACATCCATGAGCGTCACCACTGACTGTTGTACCATCTCTCCTTGTGAGGTCGTGAGGTGCTCACCAACCCGATTACACATGGTCACTAAGACCTCTGGAAGAGGGGCTACAGGGACCTCCACTGGGGGATCTAGCACTCCTGTCTGAGGTGCCTGACCAATCACAGCGATTTGGAAAGTCTGTCTCCCCCAGATCCAACACAAGAAGGTCAGCTTCGAGATCCAGATGACTTTTTGTGGACCAAAGGAAGTCCAGCCCCAATATCAGGTCATCTTGTATGGGGGCTACCCTGGCCTCCTGTTCTACCTCCACATCTCCTATCTGGATTTTCAAAGCTATCTTCCCCTGGTTGGCAGCGACCTCTCCAGTGGCCGTGTGTAACACTCATTGACGGTTTCATCTGAGTGCGCCATTTCCCACCCTCTTTGTAACAACTGTGACCGAAGGTCCTGTGTCAATCAGCCTTCTACAGACTATGTCATTCACTTGGCAGTCTATGTAGATATGGTTAGGGATTTGGTGCCCTGACTCTCTGTTTATTTATTTATTTTATTTTTCACTATGCTTATGCCTTGGTCATTGTCTCCACTCCCTCTAATCCCATGTCCATCAGCTCTCATGCTCTCCTCTTGTGGTGTTTGTCAACCCCGTAGGGTGTCTGGTGAACTGGTGGTAGACTAGCGGTAGATTGGTGGTCTTCGCTTTATTTTTCCTCTGTGGGGTCTCTTCAGTTTGGACCCCCTGTGCTTGGTCCCTAGTATTATCCCTGGTCCTTTGTGGTGAAGAGCCCCCGTTTCTGGAACCCAGGCCCCTTTCTCTTATCACAGTTCCTGGCCAGATGCTCAGCATTCCCACACGCCCAGCAAACCAGTCGCTGTCTGGTCCTCCTGGGCCTCCGACTCCTTGTAGCTAAGACCTCTCCAACAGCACGCACCATAGCAGAGAACCCCTCGTCTTCGGCGGGCCTGCTTGGGGTGTGGCTACCCCTCTCCCTGGGAGAAACAACTGTGGTATATCGTCACAGTACTGGGCCGCAGTGGTTCTGTTTCTTTGGATCACTGGTGTGACTTTGTATTGGGGGGGGGGGGGTCGTCACTTTCTGATTCTCTTTAAGATTTTCCCCCACAAACCGTTCATTGCCATTTTCATAGGGGCCAAGCTCGGCTGACTGGGTGGGCAAAACTGGCTATTTTCTAGGTTCATTGCCCTTATTTTATTTATTTCTTTTTTTTGTTTGAATATATGTGTTCGTTTGAATATATGTGTTAGTTAGTATATGTGTTCTTGAAGTTCTTGTAGTTTTTGGATTTGTGTTTTTGTCTTTGTTGCACTGCTGTGGGAAACGATATTTCCTGATTCCTGATTATAGCTCTATCAGGCATTGTAGGGCGATTTGACCTCCCCAAGGTGGCGCCTTTACACGGACACCATGGTATGATGTCACTTTCGGCCGGGGCTCGCGCGACGTTCCTCTGTGGGATACCAGCGATAGCGTAGACTGAGGGTTAACATTCCCCCATCCATTATCCAAGCCGCTTATCCGAAGTCGGGTCGCAGGGATGCTGGAGTCTATCCCAGCAGCCATTGGGCGGCAGGTGTATAGTAGGTTGCAGTATCACGAGGAGGCAAGATATAAGTTTACTGGTTTAATAGAGAACGACTGGTACATGGGTACACTACGATCAGATGCGCTGTCACTACACTGAATGCCCTCTAGCGGCAACGTAGCATTTATAGGCCACTGTATTGATGCGAACAATAAAGTAGTCCCACAACGCATCTCCTTTCCTTTGAGTCTTAGAGACAGTGCTTTCTATATGATCATATTATAAGGAAACCTTTTGTTAAAGTTAACTGTCTCACAGCTGGCTATTCATAGAGACCAACACATTGGAGCTACTAGCCACCTGGGACCCGTGATACGTTGGCTAGCACATAAAGAGGTCCCAAGTAGAGAGATGGCAGGTCCCCGCTCCCCCACCACCAAGGCGTTGCTGGGACAGTGGAATTCACTCATGCTTCATGAGGGCTGCCTCTATCGCGTGTGGGAAGAGCCAAGGAGGGGAGGCAGTACCTGGCAACTAGTTGTTCCCCACACACTACAACAACAAGTGTTAAGCATAGTACATGGCCCCCCTGGAGTGGACACTTCGGCATTACCAAAACTCTGCGGCGGCTGCAGGAAAGATTCTACTGGGGGAGGTGCCGGCGAGACGTGGAGCGGTTCTGCCGTAACTGCAACACCTGCAATGCAAAGAAGGGGCCAGCTGGGCAATCACATGCCCCCGTGCAGCGATACAGGGTGGGGGCGCCCATGGAAAGAATTGGGGTGGATGTGGTTGGGCCATTCCCCGTGACAGAAGATGGTAATCGTTACATTCTCACAGTGATGGATTATTTTACCAAGTGGCCCGAGGCCTATGCCATCCCTGACCAATCTACAGTCACGGTGGTAGACTGCCTCATTGAGGGGATGTTCACCCGGTTTGGGGTGCCAGAGGAGTTGCACAGTGACCAGGGGCGCAATTTTGCATCCCAGGTGTTTGGGGAGATTTGTCGGCACCTTGGGGTACGGAAGACCAGGACCACTCCCCTACACCCTCAAAGTGATGGCCTGGTTGAGCGGTTCAATTGAACCTTGGTCACACAACTAGCCATGCTCACGGCGCGGCATCAAAAGAATTGGGACCGCCATCTGCCCCTGGTACTCATGGCATACTGGTCGGCCATTCAGGAGTCCATGGGGTGCACCCCAGCTGCACTAATGTTTGGTCGGAAGCTACAGACGCCTGTGGATCTGGTCTTTGGCAAGCCGCCAAACCCACCAGTACGAGGGCCGCCGGGCCAGGACTATGTAGACGCACTACAGGACCGGATGGAGGCTCCTCATCAGCTGGCTCCAGAGAATATGGCTTCTGCAGGGGAAAGGCAGAAGAGAGCCTATGATGTACGTTGCCACCGCAAAGAGTACCAGCAGGGGGACAACGTATGGGTGTATAACCCACGGCGAAAGAAGGGACGGTCCCCAAAGCTGGACAGCAACTGGGAGGGGCCCTGCCTCATCCTGAAGAGGATCTCAGAGGTCACCTATAGAGTGAAGCTCCACAGCCGCCCTCGGATAGTCATCCTTCACCAAGATCGCCTCGCACCTTACTTAGTAAGCCGGGACAGCGACCAAGCCGGGACTGAAAGTGCGGTGGGAGGAGCTGGGATGCCAGACTCCTCTTCCTCTGTAGACCAGGCTACCGGGGTCCAGGGAGGGGGTAAGGACACTGCTGGATCAAAGCCAACCTCCCTGGATGTCAGCAAGGAGCTACCATTAGACCACCTTGTTTTGGGCCAGGGAGGGGGCGGGGACAATGGGTTTACAGAGCTGCCCTTCCTGGCCACGAATGGAAACAGCGGTGACGTCGATGTCGACGGTGGGGGCTCAGACCCAGCGGATGCAGAGCCGCCCCCGTCATCCATCGGTAGCCCGCGGCAAGGAGCAGCCCGGGATGGGAGAGGTGCATGGCGGAAGAAACCCTCATGGTGGATGGACCCATCCACATGGGATTTAGGTTAGGCCAACGGGACGTTGGTCTTTCAAGGAAGGGGGCAGTGTGGCAAATTCAACTAGAGTGTTCCTCCTCCAAGTTCATTTGCATATTACCCACAATGCAACTGAAGTGTCGATGTTTTGGTTATGTTGTTGGCTATTGAACACGTTAAAAACGGGCATATCTGTTACAGATAGCGGGGATGTGGTGGAAGGTAATGGGGACGTTACGAGAGAAGTTGATTAGACAACATGCTATTTCCCACCATGAGGGTAAAGAGTAGGCAAATAGATAAGGTCGCTTCTGTGGCCAAGAAAAGGATCAAGCTGAGACCAAAACGAATTTGTGACTGTTATGACTAGCTTGGCTTGCGGTCATTAAAAGCTTGCTTGTTAACTCTGAAAGGTTTGCTGAGAAGTCCATTATTTGATCACGTCAAAATATCATCATGTTAATTTTATGTCAACCCATTTGGCCCCATTACACTGGGAGGAGCCATTACATATGAAGCCCCCGCCCCCCAAACAACAAACAAAAACAAAACAAAAATAAAAAATGATGTCACTCATTTATTTGCAGCTGTTGTGCAGACTGTCACAGTTCGCATAACTTGTCATACCCAGGAAGGAGGAGACCTGGGCGGCCGAGCTGGGCTCAGGGATGGCCTGAATGGCGTCCACGTTGGATTGTAGTAGAGTTACACCGCTCGCTGACAGCCAGAACCCCACGAACTCGATGGCTGGCACAGAGAGGACACATTTCTCAGCATTGAGAGTTAGCCTGTGCTTGGACAGGGCTGCAAAGACCATGGTGAGTCGCTTGTCGTGGATTTCACTGGTGGGCCCGTGTACCACTATATCTTCCAGATAAATGGCCACGCCCAGTATGCCAGCCAGCACGGAGACCATGATTTTCTGGAAGCAGCTAGGGGCGGAGCTGAGACCGAAAGGCATCCTGGTGTAGCGAAACACTCCTGCGTGTGTCACAAAGGCTGTGAGGTTTCGGCTGCTGGGGTGGAGGGGCACCTGTAAGTACCCCTGTCTGAGGTCGAGCTTGGAGAACACCTCACAGCCATAGAACTGAGCAGTGAGTTCTTCTGAGGTGGGCAGTGGATACTTATCAGGGACCACTGTCTTATTTACTGCACGTAGATCGACGCAGACACGCAGGCCCCCCCGATTTCTTCTTAGCCACCACGAGGTTTGAGACCCAAGGTGACGCATCCACCGGTTCAATGATGCCAGCTTCCAGCAGTTGTTGCCGCTCGGCGGAGACCCCATCACGGAGAGCCAACGGGATGCGGCGCAGTGGTTGGATGACAGATTTCACAGCAGGGTTGAGGAGAGGTTGATGGGCGAAGGCGGAGAGGCAGCCCAGCCCCATAAACAGCGATGGCCACTTCTGCTGCCAACGTGTGGCAACAGTCAGGATTGCTGCCCCCCTTGTGTCTAAGAGGGAGAACCCCAGAGCGGAGAACAGGTCCAGGCCCATCAGGTTGGCCCCAAGGCGTGCCACATGAAAAACTGCATTGGGCACCAGCTTGGTTCCATAGCGGACAGTCACTTGGAGAGAGCCAACCAGATCGATTTTGGAGTCACCATACCCACAGAGGACAGCTGAGGGTGCGGACAGCGGCAGTGAACCGAAAAATTGACTGTAGGTATCAACATTCAGGAGAGACACACCTGCACCGGTGTCCAACAGCAGGGGGATGCACACATCATTAATGTTGACTGTGCATGATTTGAATGACACTGGCCCAGAGCTCACCTTGTGAATGACGGCGGTTGAAGACTGGGGGGTGTGGCCCTCTGACCCAGCCGGGGAAGATCGACAGACGTTGGCAAAGTGATTGTGCTTACCGCAGCTACGGCATGTCTGGCCACGGGCAGGGCAGTTCTGAGCCCTTGAAGCATGAGACCGAGACCCACAGTTACCACAGGACTGTTGAGGGCGGGGCCGAGAACGCCGTCGTTGCAGTTGCAAGACGTCCCCAGTGGAGTCGGCGCCCGCCTCGCTCTGGCTGGGTTGCGTCCCGAGGGACAGCCGTGAGTAGAGGGAGGAGTCGTTGGCAGCTTGACTGGAGGTGGCCACTTGCTGTGTATTTAGCATAGCAGCACACTCAGCTGCTCCCTCGACCTGTAGTGCGATGGTAATTGCTCTGGACAGCAGCAGATCGTCTTTTTCCAGCAGGAGAGTCTCACGCACCTTTGCGTTGTTGGTGTGTTCGATTAGCTGGTCGCGAACCATCTCGTCCTGAAGCGCGCCAAACTTGCATGAGCTAGCTAGCCCTCGCAGATTAGCTACGTACTGCCGCACAGACTCACCAGGCAGTTGGTGTCGCTGACGGAATATAAATCGCCGAAGGAGGGCACTCTGTGGAGCAGCGAAATGGGTGCTCATAAGTCCCACAGCTTCGTCAAAGCTTGTGACGTTCCCCAGAGTCCCGAGCACACAATGACCCTCTGCTCCCAAGCAGTGTAGCAACAGAGCGGTCTTCCTAGCCTGGCTCACGTCGTCGAGCCCTGAGGCGATGATGTAATTTTCAAAACTATATAGCCAGCGAGTCCATGGTACCGGAGGCTCGCCAGGTAATGCCAGGAAGGGGGCAGGTGGTGGGAGAGAGATATCAGCCATCCTCGTCGCCAATATTGTATTTAGAAATCACGTCAGGACACAGCAATGTCGCTCGACACAACCGCTACGTTGCATTCTTTATTTAGACTGACACAGCATCACAGGCAGACCCGATCAAACAACCCAGAGCCCGCAGGCATCACCAATCGATCCCAGCACAATAGAACAGCACCAAATCAAGCAAACCGTAAGCGCACAAAAAATCAGCTCCGAGGAGGGGAAGTGTTACATTGGCCATAACGAACTCCCACGTGAAACGTTGTCCACCAAAACACAGTTCTACAGACCGCACGCCGTAGGTGTGGATAGGGCTGCCGTCAGCCGTCGCCAACTGAGGGCCCCGCTCCCCGCTCCCCGCCCATGATGTCGACGTCAGTAGCAGGGAGCACGCTTCTCTGTGCGCCCGTGTCACAGAGAAATAGCCGACTGGAGATGGTGTCGAGGATGAAGAGTAGCCTGCTCGTATCGCCATCACTCATGGCCACTACTGAGTGTAACCAGGTTAAAATTAATGTTTTTATTTTATTTTTTTGAGTATGAAATATCACCAAATCCTGTCTGTGTGCTGTTATTTGTGTTTACTACATTTTATTTTATGTCATTATTTACTTTTATGTATGTTTTATAGCGACCGTCATGTACTTGTACTGTCGCTTTAAGAGAGAGGTCTTGTGGGTACACGGAAGAGGGAACGCGGGAGAGGCCATTTTTGTTTTGTGGGAGGAGTCTCAAGCAGCGATCGAGCCGAGCCACGCGTGTTTCTTACCGTAGCACAGGTTTGCTGATTGAGGAGAACGTAACCTTGAGTATCCCTGTAAGAAGATACTGCAAGCTGTGGGATAAAATACTTGTTTATCCTTTCTTACATCGGAGTCCCGTAGACGGTTTCTCCTTCTAACGCACACGAGTGAAGTCCGGGCAGTGGTTGAGCTTCGACCCCCACGTCCGTAAGAAACACCGCTCCCGCTGGAGGACTGGACGTTTGTCGAAGGGTTCGAAACCAAAATAAATGGCAAGGTGGGCCAAATAGAGTCCTGTGTGTCCCCCCTCCTTCCTTGATCATGATGATGATGATGATGATGAGAGACTGAGGGCCCCCCACAACACCTGGGGCCCCACCCAAAATAGAACACAACGCAGAGCTAATGATGAGAGTGACGGGCATGCAGCAGGCTGACCAGCATAGAACAGCATAGGACTGCCCCCGTTACATGAGTGTTGGCCGGCCCTCTCGTTTCCCGTCGGCCTGTAGTTGCAGGGGGAACGGCACCGTTTCGCTTTCGCACCAAATCGAGCGTGGTACATACAGAGTCCAGAGGGCTTGTAGCGGTCTGACGCTGTGGCGCCACCGTCGGGCCACGCCCGCGATGTCGGCGGGGGACCAGTGAAGGTAGGAGCCAGCACCCCGGCATGGGAGGAACGTTGCGTAGCGACGAAGAATCGGGCAGCCTCCTTTGCCAGCTCACGGGGATCAGTGATGGTGGAGTTAGCGAGCGCAGTCTGGACGTGGGCCGGCATGTTGCGCAGAAACAGCTCCATGAACAGGAAACATGGCTTTTCTTGACCCAGTAGGTTTAACATCCTGCTCATTAGCTCCGATGGTTTGCCATCTCCCAAGCCCTGAATTGCGAAGAGGCGACATGCTCTCTCCATTGTTGACAGTTCAAAAGTTTCAAGGAGGAGATTTTTAAGTGCGGCATATTTACCCTCGGCCGGTCGGTTGGTTATGAAACCGCTTATCCTGGAAGCCGTAGCGCCTCCCAGCGCTGCCACTACGTAGTAGCACCTGGTCTCGTCTGCTGTTATGTCTCTGAGCGGCGCGAACTGTGCCTCAGCCTGCGCGAACCATGGAGCCGCGGAAGACTCTCAAAACTCCGGCAGTTTAATTGCAACGGCGTTCGTAGCCATAATGTGTGTGGTTTCAGAAAACTTACCCGAAAACCGACGTCGGGGTCACCAGTGTAGAGCCGAAGGAACGGAGAAGACCGTAGGTTCACACTTTAGCCGTGTAGGCAACTTTCTTTAATCCACAGCAAATCAGAGAGACAACAAAACCACAGCTCGACTGAGCGGAGGCGGCAAGAATCCTCAGAAAACTGGCTGAACAACCATAACTTAACCCTGCGTTAACCTGCCAGGGCAACCCTGACTTAACCCTTAGTTCCTGGGGTGAATTCTGTCCCCAATACGTGTCCACCACACTACGGTCGTTTTGAACGGTATGTAAAACCAAAGCAAATGTGATCTTCGCGCGCTATAAGTTCCATGGAAGGGCACAGGCAGCTCGCGAGCCTTTCGAACAGTTTGTGACTGATTTGAGACTGCTTGTGAAAGACTAATTATAGAGAGAGTGAAGAGGAGATCAGAGACCGTATCGTTTTCGGAGTTCATTCACCGAGAGTGAGAGAACCTACTGAACATTGGTTCCGAGCTAACATTGGAAAAAGCAATAGACGTTGCTAGGTCTCATGAACTATCACAAGCACAGCTCAAAACCATTACTAGCACCAGCACGGGCACGCGCGAACAGGCTGTGCATGCAATCGGTCGGGATGCAACAAAGAAGAAGCACTGGAAAAGGCGCGAGGACGACACAAAATGGCGCGCAGCGTCAGACAATGCGTCATGGAGAGAGAGAGACAGCAACCGCAGTAAAGGATGCAAATACTGTGGGAACAAGATTCACAGTGGAAACGAAACCTGCCCAGCAAAAGGCAAGCAATGCAACAGCTGCAGCAAATGGAACCATTTCGCTAAAGTGTGTCTCTCCAGACCAGGGAAAGGCGTACACACTGTGGAGGAAAATGAGTCTGACAGATGCTCAGACAATTAAGAACTGTTCATCGACGCATTGACACAAGGTAAAGACAGTAAAAATATGGATCAAGTTTTCGCTGATATGCAAGTAGGTCCAAACAAACACACAGTCAGTTTTAAAGTAGACACTGGGTCCTCAGCTAATGTCATTCCCACACAAGCTTTCAGAAGACTGGGAATACAGAGTGCATTGCAGCCCTCCACTCGCCCGCTATATGGCTATGGTGGTGAGCGGCTCGTCATTCAAGGTAAATGTGACCTGAAATGCCAGTACAAAGGCACCCAGTCAATGTTGAAGTTCTATGTTGTTGACACACAGGCACCACCTGTGCTAGGATTAAAAGCATGCCTAGACTTTGGACTGATCAAGCTCATACTGTCTGTATCCAACACACCCGAGGTATCACTCATTGAGTACTCAGATGTTTTCAAAGGAATAGAACTGTTTCCTGGTGAATGCATAATCCACGTTGACCCAAATGTAACACCTGTGGTCCACCCACCGAGGCGCGTTCCAGTAGCCTTACGCGACCGTCTCAAAGAGGAGCTACAGAACATGGAGAAGGAACAGATTATTGTGAAAGTCACCGAACCGACTGAATGGGTCAACTCAATGGTGGCTGCAGAAAAGCCACGCACAGGAAAGCTCAGAGTGTGCCTCGACCCGAAGGACCTGAACAAGGCTGTGAAACGACCTCATTATCCTCTACCTACCCTCGACGACATCACCTCCAAACTGGCAGGGGCCTGCTATTTCAGTGTCATGGATGCTCGCTCAGGGTACTGGGCGATAAAACTCGCAGAAGAGTCGTCCAAGTTGACAACATTCAACACGGTGTTCGGAAGATACCGTTTCCTTCGTCTACCTTTTGGGTTGATCTCCGCCCAGGACGAGTTTCAACGGAAGGTTGATGAGACCTGCGAAGGTCTACATGGAGTCACAGCCATAGTGGATGATGTCCTTGTGTATGGAAAGAGCAAGGAGGAGCACGACAGCAACCTTCGAGCCATGTTGCAGCGCTCCAGAGAGCAAGGAGTGAAACTCAACCCGGAGAAGAGCACGATCTGCGCCACCGAGGTCAGCTATTTTGGGCATCGCATCACAAAGGATGGGGTCAAGCCTGACCCAGCCAAGATTGCAGCTGTGAGAGACATGGAGCCACCCAGGGACAAGGGTGAGTTGGAGACAATCCTCGGTATGGTTAACTATCTGTCCAAGTTTGCCCCGATGCTCTCAGACATCAACGCCCCCATGCGTCACCTGCTGAAGGAGTCAAGTGAATTCAGATGGGATGCGCAGCATGACGAAGCTTTCAGGAAGATGAAAAAAGTGATCACACGCGAACCAGGACCAGTCTTAGCCTACTATGACCCTGGTAAAGAGCTCAGACTACAAGTCGACGCATCGAAGTACGGACTAGGTGCAGTCTTGCTACAGGAAGAAAAGCCCATCGGATATGCATCCAAATCGCTAAATGACAGTGAAGTCAATTACGCACAAATAGAGAAAGAGCTATATGCTATTCTGTTGGGATGCAAGCGTTTTCACCAATACATCTATGGTCATCATTGTCCTATACTAGACTTTATCACATTAGTATAGATGTAAAGTAATAACGAGGCAAGAGACAAGCACCGTACGTTTTCAACTCCTTTCTTTTTATCTCACTTCTTCATCACCCTCAGGACCGTACTACTCAGCAACAATCATTAGACTACTGCGCCCTCTGGTGGCGTGGTGGTATTGCAATGCATGAACAATGAATGAACCGACTTCACAACAGTCATGTCATCGTGGAGAGTGACCACAAACCGCTTGAGTCCATTATGAGAAAACCACTCGCAGCAGCGCCTCCGAGACTACAGCGGATGATCCTCCAGCTACAGCGGTATGACTTCACCATCATGCACAGACCAGGCAAGGAGATCCCCGTGGCAGACACGCTGTCCCGCAAGTCGCTCACAGACCAAGACGACAGCTTCAGAGAAGGCATGGACATGCAGGTACATACAGTGTACAGTGGCCTGCCGGTCAGTGACACAAAACTGACAGAGATCAGAGCTGCGACTGCCGCAGACACACAGCTCACAATGCTGAGAGAGACAATCAGAGAAGGATGGCCTGAGGAGAGAAGAAGATGCCCTCAGAGAGTTGCAGAATACTGGAACCACCGAGATGAACTGTCAGAGATGAATAACATTTTGTTTAAAGGCGAGAACATCATCATACCTACCTCGCTCCACGCAGAGAGGTTATCCCGGATACACACAGGACACAGGGGCATGGAGAAATGCAAGCAGAGAGCCCGTGACATAGTGTTCTGGCCTGGTATGAACAAGCAGACCGAGGAGATGGTTGGACAGTGCCCCACCTGTCTCACCTACAGACCGTCAAACACTAAAGAGCCCATGATCAGCCACAAGATCCCGGACAGGCCATGGCAAGTAGTCGCTACTGACTTGTTCACCTGGAATCATGACAATTACATCGTCACAGTGGACTATTACAGCAGATACTTCGAACTCGACAAGCTACACAGCACAACATCCTCAGCTGTGATACGCAAGCTGAAGGCAACCTTCGCCAGACACGGCGTACCTGAGACTGTTATTTAGGAACATCTTGACTTTTAATGTCTGCTCTCAATTTGATGGCTGCTTTGGCTATAACATCTTGTGCACTGACACTTTTCAGGGTCTGCAGCTCCCTTTTGAGAGACTGATTTTCTCTGGCAAGTTCCCTCATGGACAAGTTATCGGGATAGAGGAGGAATTTTCCTTTCTCATCAGGGAATATCTGCAAGGCTCCAGCAAACTCACTCTCCAGGTTTCGCCTTATGTGCTTCTTGGTTGATTCCTTGACTTGGGCAATGCCTTGGGAGTTCATTGAAGCTACCAGTCTAGAAGAGAGATCAGTCATTGTCATCACTTGAGGATTGCCAAAAAGCTCCATCCTGATGAAGAGGAACAGCTCATTGTATGCCTTATTCACAGCAGCTTCATACTGGGCTGCAGCATCATCATCTTCATTGCTGGCAACCTCTCCTTTGGAAACCTCTTCTTTGGTGTAAAGTCTATAGCATGACCTGTGGTAGTGCCCTTCAGCTGCTACAAGGTCTCTACTCACAATGGCAAGGATTCTGCTGTCCCTTTTCTTTGTGGCTGCACTCCTGATCTTTGCATCAGCTCGCAGTTCTCGACACTGCACCAGTACTTCTCTCGTATTCTGTCTCTTGGAATATTTGCTGTTTTTCTGACAAAATATGCACTCTGCATCATAAGTCCTAGATGTACTTGGAGCATGTCGAGCTACTCTCTTAGATTGTTTCTCTTCAGCAGAGACACGACTTTTCTTTTCTTTTGCAAGGAGGCCATCAAGAATTTGCTTCATAGTGAAGATACTGCGACACTTTCTGTGGTAGTAGATTGCTGGAATCTGTCCCTCAGGAATGTCTTTTGCCAGTTTCAAAACTGGTGCATGATTTCGTATCTGAGCTGCCCTGAGCAGAGTTCTCCATGAGTCGACACTTTGTAGTGAAACCAGCTTATCTGTATCATCAGAACAGTGGATAATGCACTCCACCCGTGGGCGCTTTGGTATTGGGTAAAAACTTGCTTGTTCACCAGTGGCCATATTCAGTCAGTTTTCACCTGCCACATACAAACAAATACATGTAACTTAGGTGTATGAACACTACTAAAACAAAGTTTACTTTGCTTCACCAGCGTCATATTACCATTATTTATCTTACATAGCCACAAATAGATACATTACCTAGTTGCTATGCAACAGCTGTATTTTGTCCACATGAGGCCGCTAAAATCAACACAAGATGAAAGTTCCTCGTAGCCACTTTAACTAATCATATTAACATATACATTAAAAGAACATGCTAACATTATGGGAAATTAGCTTACAATCTTCTCCAGAGTGAGACAAGAAGATAGATACCAGTTTCCTCTATATGTGTTTAGTAGAAAGCTATCTGGCTGCACGTTAGCCTAGTTTAGCACAATGAATGGAAGTACACAGTACTGGTTATCCTTGGTTGTTGGCCAACTAAGAACTGTCCCAGAGTTTAAGCTAGGCTAATCAGTACCAGGGGTGTTGAAATGCTATATTTGTAAAAATCTGGGCAAATACACAATCGTGAGAGGCACAGAAACAGGTTTCCTGAAAGAAAAATGAAATAGCTGCTCATTTGGAAAGGTTATCATGTATTATTTTACTTCTGTTAGTGTACCAAATAAAATGGCACCAGTGATGTTGTACAGTCCTGTGAGTATTCCAGTTTTTGTGTTTTGTGTCCCTGATATTCCTAGATGCCACAGGGCTAAAAGAAAGTATATAGTTTAGGCGAAAATTGCAGAAAGATGTGTGTTTTTGACGGGTTGAAGAGCTCAAGTGACCTCTATATTTGTGAGAAATATCCACAACACGGCTTGAATGAAAGCTAAGAAGGTCCCCTTTAAAATGATACCAAAGACAATATTATAGAACATTGAAAAATGTCCTGACCATGAGGCTAAACCAGGATATGCACCAGCGTCTAAAATGCAATTTAGTTTAGCGGGTGGTTAACTTCATGAGCTGATAACTGTGATACAGCTGCCACTCAGGAATGGTTATCATACCAAAATATCATCTACAGACATGGATCCTTTCAAAAATTATAAGTAAGTTTTGCCACCTTGAGTGTACCGAAATAGGAAATTTTGGGCTCTGGCCCATGGACTACTTGCTAATCCGCTGAACTACCTGATTCACTATCCCTACATCATCCAACCTTCTCTCTCTCTCATTTTCTTCATTCATCAGCCCCTCAAAGTATTCTTTCCACCTTCTTAGCACACTCTCCTCGCTTGTCAGCACATTTCCATCTCTATCCTTGATCGCCCTAACTTGCTGCACATCCTTTGCAGCTTGGTCCCTCTGTCTAGCCAATCGGTACAAGTCCTTTTCTCCTTCCTTAGTGTCTAATCTGTCATACAACTCACCATACGCCTTTTCCTTTGCCTTTGCCACCTCTCTCTTTGCTTTACGCTGCATCTCCTTGTACTCCTGTCTACTTTCTTCATCTCTCTGACTATCCCACTTCTTCTTTGCCAACCTTTTCCTCTGTATAATTTGCTGTACTTCCTCATTCCACCACCAAGTCTCCTTGTCTTCCTTCCTCTGTCCTGATGACACACCAAGTACCTTCCTGGCTGTCTCCCTCACTATTTCTGCAGTGGTTGTCCAGCCATCTGGCAACTCTTCACTACCACCCAGTGCCTGTCTTAACTCCTGCCTGAACTCCACACAACAGTCTTCCTTCTTCAACTTCCACCATTTGATCTTCGGCTGTGTCTTCACTCGCTTCCTCTTCTTGTTCTCCAAAGTCATCCTACAGACCACCATCCGATGCTGCCTAGCTACGTTCTCCCCTGTCACCACCTTGCAGTCTACTTACCGTAGTTTAATATGCATAAAATGTTCTTGTGATTTGTATTACCTCTTAAGTGTTTGATTACTTACCGTAGTTTAATATGCATACAGTAATATTGAATGAATGATATTACCTGTTTTATTAAGAGTATTGACTCTATCAGTGATTACTATAAAATGTGTTTTCTTTCGTCTTGATTGTTCATATTGTAGCGAATTCGGGGGACAACGCAACCACAGGAACTGCCGCGACCGAGAAGCGAATCCGTATCGCCCGCACCGCAGGAGACATCGCTAACCGTTCGACTACAGGGTCAGAGCCGCCAACTAGCGGCCAGCGTGTCTACTAATCCATGCACGTTACAATATGTTTGATATAGGACATGTGCTACTAATGTTGGGAGTCTAATGTTTGATTTAAATTTCTTAAGAAGGGGATGTAATATTCTTTAGAATATAATAGCCCGTTTGGCTATAAGGATGTGATACACGCACTCCTATTGGCTGTTAAGTTAGCTGCAAGCTGATTGGTCCATCTGACGCATGAGGACGCAGGGGAACCACATAATCGTCAGTCTATATTTAGCACTCAGACGAGTCACTACTGTGGAGCTAGCTACTGTATGATTGTAGCCCTTGAAATAAAGACACTGAACTATACAGTCGTCGTCGGATTCCTCCATATAGACAGAAAGTCAGACAGTGTGGTACTTGTGTTCTGGCTTGACGTTCACAAATGGATAAAGCAAAGGATTTTGTCCTTTCCAACTTGGATTTCTAGAGACAATATAACATTTGGTATGATTTTGCAAAACAAAAACGATGAACACTGTTGTAATGTAATCCTCTGCTTAGCCAAATTCTTTATTCATAAAAATATGTACTTTAAGTCATCCCCCAAATTTGTTTTTTTAAATGAATTTAGATTATACTTGAAATCTTTAAAATTAATGACCGATACAAAAGCTTTAAAGATTTATGAGGTGTTAAAACATTTTCCAATTAAATTAGAAGACTGATATCCTTATTAATTCCCCCTTGTATGATGGACTATGTTTTATTATTTTCAAGTAGTGTATGTCATGTATTTAATTTATTATTGTTTGTACCATTATTTTCATAATACATTAACGTATATTTGTCATGTGACATTCAACCTCTATGTACTTCCTGATATACTGTATAGAAATGTTTACATACTGTTCCCTTTGGCACTTTGGATTTATCTATGTATTTTTGGATGGAATGTATATTTGCCATGTTTGTTTTATAATGAACTTTCTTCAAGAATCTGTACATGAATATGAACAATGTTCAATAAAAGTATTTTTAAAAAAAGTTTTACTCGACAACCGGATGTATCTGTGCCAAGTTTCCGCCTCCTGTCCCCCAGCAGGCGTCAAGCGGTGCAGCCGTGGGAAAAGGTGTTTGGTGTCTGGTATACAGCTGACATAAAGAGGCCCCACACAAAGAAGAAAGGAACACTAGAATTGTCTCACAATACAGTCATAGAAAGAAAGAAAGAAAGAAAGATTTGGCCATGTTGGGAGACGACTTTCAGACACGCCATGCCACGGTCATGGATAGTATGCTCAAGAGCGCGGTGGCGGAGACGACGAAACTTTTCGAAACTATGGTGGACGAGCTCAAGGCTGAACTGTCCCGCATCAGGAAGGAGAACGAGGACCTCAAATCCAAATACAACGATTTTGAAAATGCGAAACATCTGAAGGTCTCCTGTAAGGAAGGAAGTGGACCTGAGACAGGGCCGAGCAGCACCAGGGACAAACGTGACCACGGCGTCCAATGCGGTGAGCTGGAGCTGGCTAGCTGGTTAGCCGCTAACAGTATAGCTGGCTAGCTAACGGTGACTGTAGCTAACCGAGTCCTGATCCTTTTAGCCAAGAACTAGAACTGATGTGTATTTTGTTAAACAGCCATATGGCGTTTCCTTTGGGCTCTCTAACCAATAACCTGTGCAGGGGGCCTGTAGGACCCTCGGTAGTTAAAAGTCATTCTACGTCATTCGTATTAACATGCAGCAGCAAGCTGCATCTCTTTTAATATCAAATACACGACGTCACCAGCAACAGTAGCCTGTATCCTTTATTATTCTGACATTTATTATTAAAGTTTCTAATGTCGTTACACTTTTCAAAATGCAGGCGACTTGTTATTGGTATGTAGTCTATACGTGGTGTTGCTAATGATAGGTAGGTATGTAGTCTATACATGATGTTGCTACTGATAGGTAAGTATGTAGTCTATACATGGTGTTGCTACTTATAGGTAAGTATGTAGTCTATACATGGTGTTGCTACTGATAGGCAGGTCTATACATGATGTTGCTACTGATAGGTAGGTATGTAGTCTATACATGATGTTGCTACTGATAGGCAGGTCTATACATGATGTTGCTACTGATAGGTAGGTATGTAGTCTATACATGGTGTTGCTACTGATAGGCAGGTCTATACATGATGTTGCTACTGATAGGTAGGTATGTAGTCTATACATGATGTTGCTACTGATAGGCAGGTCTATACATGGTGTTGCTACTGATAGGTAAGTATGTAGTCTATACATGATGTTGCTACTGATAGGTAGGTATGTAGTCTATACATGGTGTTGCTACTGATAGGTAAGTATGTAGTCTATACATGATGTTGCTACTGATAGGCAGGTCTATACATGATGTTGCTACTGATAGGTAGGTATGTAGTCTATACATGGTGATGTTACTGATAGGTAGGTCTGTATTTATACATGATGTTGCGACTGATAGGCAGGTCTATACATGGTGTTGCTGCTGATAGGCAAGTATGTAGTCTATACGTGGTGTTGCTACTGATAGGCAGGTCTATACATGGTGTTGCTACTGATAGGTAAGTATGTAGTCTATACATGATGTTGCTACTGATAGGCAGGTCTATACATGATGTTGCTACTGATAGGTAGGTATGTAGTCTATACATGGTGTTGCTACTGATAGGTAAGTATGTAGTCTATACATGATGTTGCTACTGATAGGCAGGTCTATACATGATGTTGCTACTGATAGGTAGGTATGTAGTCTATACATGGTGTTGCTACTGATAGGTAAGTATGTAGTCTATACAAGATGTTGCTACTGATAGGCAGGTCTATACATGATGTTGCTACTGATAGGTAGGTATGTAGTCTATACATGGTGATGTTACTGATAGGTAGGTCTGTATTTATACATGATGTTGCTACTGATAGGCAGGTCTATACATGGTGTTGCTGCTGATAGGCAAGTATGTAGTCTATACGTGGTGTTGCTACTGATAGGCAGGTCTATACATGGTGTTGCTACTGATAGGTAAGTATGTAGTCTATACATGGTGTTGCTACTGATAGGTAGGTATGTAGTCCATACGTGGTGTTGCTACTGATAGGCAGGTCTATACATGGTGTTGCTACTGATAGGTAAGTATGTAGTCTATACATGATGTTGCTACTGATAGGTAGGTATGTAGTCCATATGTGGTGTTGCTACTGATAGGCAGGTCTATACATGGTGTTGCTACTGATAGGTAAGTATGTAGTCTATACATGGTGTTGCTACTGATAGGTAGGTATGTAGTCTATACATGGTGTTGCTAATGATAGGTAGGTATGTAGTCTATACATGATGTTGCTACTGATAGGCAGGTCTATACATGGTGTTGCTACTGATAGGTAAGTATGTAGTCTATACATGATGTTGCTACTGATAGGTAGGTATGCAGTCTATAAATGATGTTGCTACTGATAGGCAGGTCTGTATTTAAACATGGTGTTGCTACTGATAGGTAGGTATGTAGTCTATACATGGTGATGTTGATGATAGGTAGGTATGTCTTTATGCATGGTGTTGCTACTGATAGGTAGGTATGTAGTCTATACATGGTGATGTTACTGATAGGTAGGTCTGTATTTATACATGATGTTGCTACTGATAGGTAGGTGTGTAGTCTATACATGGTGTTGCTACTGATAGGTAGGTATGTATTTATACATGATGTTGCTACTGATAGGTAGGTATGTATTTATATATGGTGTTGCTACTGATAGATAGGTATGTATTTATACATGATGTTGCTACTGATAGGTAGGTATGTATTTATATATGGTGTTGCTACTGATACGTAGGTATGTAGTCTATAAATGATGTTGCTACTGATAGGTAGGTATGTATTTATACAGGGTGTTGCTACTGATAGGCAGGTCTGTATTTAAACATGGTGTTGCTACTGATAGGTAGGTATGTAGTCTATACATGGTGATGTTGATGATAGGTAGGTATGTATTTATACATGGTGTTGCTACTGATAGGTAGGTATGTAGTCTATACACGGTGATGTTACTGATAGGTAGGTCTGTATTTATACATGATGTTGCTACTGATAGGTAGGTGTGTAGTCTATACATGGTGTTGCTACTGATAGGTAGGTATGTATTTATACATGATGTTGCTACTGATAGGTAGGTATGTATTTATATATGGTGTTGCCACTGATACGTAGGTATGTAGTCTATAAATTATGTTGCTACTGATAGGTAGGTATGTATTTAAACATGGTGTTGCTACTGATAGTTAGGTATGTCGTCTATACATGACGTTGCTACTGATAGGTAGGTGTGTAGTCTATAGATGATGTTACTGCTGATAGGTAGGTATGTATTTATACATGATGTTGCTACTGGTTGGTGGGTATGTAGTCTATACATGTTTTTGCTACTGATAGGTTGGTATGTATTTAAACATTAGGTTGCTACTGATTGGTAGGTATGTATTTATTCATGGTGTTACTACTGATAGCTATGTATGTATACATGATGTTGCTACTGATAGGTAGGTATGTATTTATACATGGTGTTGCTACTGATAGGCAGGTCTGTACATGATGTTGCTACTGATAGGCAGGTTTGTAGTCTATACATCGTGTTGCTACTGATAGGTAGGTATGTAGTCTATACATGGTGTTGCTACTGATAGGTAGGTATGTAGTGTATACATAGTGTTGCTACTGATAGGCAGGTCTGTACATGATGTTGCTACTGATAGGCAGGTTTGTAGTCTATACATGGTGTTGCTACTGATAGGTAGGTATGTAGTCTATACATGGTGTTGCTACTGATAGGTAGGTATGTATTTATATGTGGTGTTGCTACTGATACGTAGATATGTAGTCTATACATGATATTGCTACTTATAGGCAGGTCTGTATTTAAACATGGTGTTGCTACTGATAGGTAGGTATGTCGTTTATACACTACGTTGTTACTGATAGGTAGGTGTGTAGTCTATACATGTTTTAATACTGATAGGTTGGTGTGTATTTAAACATTATGTTGCTACTGATTGGTGGGTATGTATTTAAACATGGTGTTGCTACTGATAGGTACGTATGTAGTCTATACATAGTTTTGCTACTGATAAACAGTTATGTAGTCTATATATATACATATAGGTATGCATTTAAACATGATGTTGCTGGTCCTCCTGTTGGGGAACTGATTTTTACAGAGACCTGGCTGAACAGCAACATAGCCAACTTGGCTGTCGAGCTAACAGGCCGCACAGCCTTCCCTGCCGACAGGACATCAGACTCCGGCAGGATCCAACCATATTACACGAATTCTTGACTCCCTTCATTGGCTTCTATCCATGTTAGAACAGACTTCAAGGTGATTCTGCTGACTTATAAAATCCTAAATGGTCTAGCCCCATCATACCTGTCTTCTCTCCTTAAACCGTATTTTCCATCTCGAGCTCTCCACTGTCGAAATACAGGGCTCCTGTGTGTACCCACATTTAAAATGAAGTCAGCTGATGACAGGGCCTTTTCCTTGCACTTGTCTCACAGCTGGCTATTCATAGAGACCAACACATTGGAGCTACTAGCAGCTTAGCAAGTTTTGTTTTTAGCCTGGTGGCTAGGCTAGCTGGTTGCTCTTATTGAGGATTTTAAGCTATTAGCACTTTTATGGACTTTATACCAATTTTATCACCTGATCACAATTTTGCCCACACTTGTACTTTTGTATGACTTGCAGGATTGCTTTGGTGGGGCTGTTCCAGCTACCAGTTTAGCTAGGTTCGCCTTTAGCCTGGCGGCTAAACTAAACTAAAATGATCTCGGCCACTTAAGTCACCTGCTTTAAAATGGAGCTACAATCCGTAGAGACTTTGATCGAAGATTTCCTGCATTGCCACCTCAACTGTACTCTTGCTTTGCTGCCATCCAGTCCAACGAAGCAGTATACAGACCCGAATGCGTCTGGACGCTGCATGACATCCTCCTCATCATATTCTTCATATATTTTATACATTACATTTCATTACATTACATTACAGCCATTTAGCTGACGCTTTTATCCAAAGCGACTTATGATAAGTACATTTAATGTAGGAAATTGGGGGAACTACTAGTCATCATAGGTCATAAGTGCATCTTCTCTCTAAACAAGCATCTAAGAGCAAAACCAGTGCTAAAGTAAAAGCTCAAGAAAGAGATTTTTTTTAAAAATGATGAGTGAATACAATAAGTGCTAAGAGCAAGTAACAGGGTAGTGGTTCTTGAGGAGGTGAGTTTTCAACCTGCGCCGAAAGATGGGCAGCGACTCCGCTGTCCTGACATCAGTTGGGAGTTCATTCCACCACTGTGGGGCCAGGACAGAAAAGAGCTGTGACCGGGTTGATCAGCAGCAGGGGCCTCTGAGCGATGGAGCAACCAGGCGTCCTGAGGCAGCAGAGCGAAGTGGTCGGGCAGGGGTGTAGGGCTTGACCATGGCCTGGAGATAGGAAGGAGCTTTTCCTTTCACTGCCCTGTAGGCTAGCACCAGAGTCTTAAACTTGATGTGAGCAGCTACTGGGAGCCAGTTTAGAGACATGAGAAGGGGAGTTTGTGGGAGAACTTAGGGCGGTTGAACACCAGATGAGCTGCAGCTTTCTGAACAAGCTCCAGAGGTCTGATGGCCGACACTGGGGTGCCAGCAAGGAGGGTGTTGCCATAGTCCAGCCGGGAGGTGACCAGAGACTGGATGAGCACCTGTGCCGTCTCATCAGTGAGGAATGGGCGAATCCTCCTGATGTTATAGAGGAGAAATCTGCAGGAGCGAGCAACCGATGCAACATTTGCAGCAAACAACAGTTGGTCGTCCAGGATCACACCCAGATTCCTCGCAATCCGAGTTGGTGTCACGACGGTGCTGTCAATGGTGATGGCCAGGTCTCGGTGCGGGCAGCCTTTCCCTGGGTGGAACATCAGCTCTGTCTTGTCCAGACTGAGCTTCAGGTTGTGTGTCACCATCCACTCCGAGATGCCAGTCAAGCACACAGCAATGCGTGTCTCTACTTGTGTGTCAGAGGCAGGGAAGGACAAGATTAGCTGGGTGTCATCAGCATAACAATGGTAAGAGAAGTCATGCGAGCGAATAACAGAACCCAGGGATGTCGTGTACAGGGAGAACAGGGGAGGACCCAGAACCGAACCTTGTGGAATGCCTGTAGTCAGTCTGCGAGGCTCCGACACAGATCCCCTCCATGTCACTTGGTAGGAGCGACCCGTCAGGTAGGATACAAACATTGAGAGTGCAAAGCCTGTGACACCCAGCCCCTTGAGGGTAGAGAGGAGGATCTGGTGGTTCACTGTGTTGAACGCTGCTGACAGGTCCAGGAGTATCAGGACAGAGGAGAGAGAGTTTGCTGTCGCGGAGTGCAGCGTTTCTGTCACTGCAAGGAGGGCCATCTCTGTCGAGTGACCCACGTTGAACCCAGACTAGTTGGGGTCCAGAAAGTTGTTCTGGTGGAGGTACAAAGAAAGTTAGTTAAAGACAGCACGTTCAAGAGTTTTGGATAGAAAAGGTAGAAGGGAAACCGGTCTGTAGTTTTTGACGTCAGAGGGATTAAGTGATGGTTTCTTGAGAAGGGGGGGTGACTCTAGCAGTCTTGAAGGCAGATGGGAAGCATCCTGCCTGGAGGGAGGTGTTGATGAAGTGGGTTAGAAAGGGAAGGAGTTCACGTGCTATAGACTGAAGAAGATGGGAGGGGACCGGGTCGAGAAGGTTTCAAAGAGTTTCTTAGGATTAGAGGCAGAGGATTGGATTTTAGAGCGATAGAAGGCAGCTTTAGAAGCAGAAAGGGATGAGGAGAAAGTGGAAAGAGATTGGAAATTGAGAAGGTCGTCTGGGTGCTTGCCTTTTCTCCATTTGCACTCTGCCACTCTTAGGCTCCGTCTGTCGGTACATACTGAGTCGGACAGCCAAAGGGCAGGTGGAGTTGGGTGTGCAGGCCCGGAGGTGAGGGGACAGAGATTGTCTAGAGAAGAGGAGAGGGTAGAGAGAAGAAGATCAGTAGCAGTGGCAGGGGGTAGGAGAGAGAAAGATTCAGGTGTAGGGAGGATAGAGGTAACAGAGGAAGACAGATCAGAGGCAGAGAGAGAGTGGAGGTGACTACTGGTGGAAACCATGTGGGTAGGGGTAGGGGCTGAGGGGGGTGAAGAGAGGGAGAGAGAGTAGGACAAGAAATAGTGGTCAGAGATAGTGTTGGGTATCGTCCGAAAATTTTCGATACCGATACCAAAACCAATACCTCCAATTCGATGCGATGCCTAAACGATACTTTTTTCGGTACTATATATTATGAAAACCTTATAGGATTATCAGCAAGCTACTTTTCTATACAGCGAGCACCATAATTTATTGACACATTGTGTTATTTTGGTTCTGTACTCTAGCACTTTGAGATTGAAAGGATACAATGACAATGAGGTCAACGTGCAGGCTGACATCTTTAATGTATGTTTGCTCATTCTCATTTAGCATTCTTATGCAGGAAGATAAGCATATCTGCCCTTTCTGGCAGGAGACGGGCCCTTTCTACACTAATTGTGTCCCCAGCTGTTGAGAATGTTCGCTCAACCGGAGTGGAGGATGCTTGGGGACACAAATATCTAGCACTTAGACCAAACAAGACTGGTAAAGTCTCCTTTCTCTCAAACCACCAGATTACTGGATTTGTTGAGGTCAACACATTAGGTAGGCTTCTATACAGCTCCAACTCCTTTCTTGCCCTCTCTGCTTCAGTCTGCACGTTTGTGCTGACACCCTCCACATTGCGGCTGATGGTTAGGGCCCTGTCTTCATCCTCAAAGAGTTCATGTATTTACTGTTACTTTTCCTAGTAGATCGTTGCAAATGTAACTTACCTAAAAGATGGAGATTGAACTGTATTGAAGGGCTGCAACCCCTTAACTATGAAGCGGGTTAGTCCGCGCTGGTGTAGCGGTCTAAGCATCGGCTTTGTGTCAATGCAGTTGCCCACTGGGGACCGGGGTTTGTGCCTCGGTCTCTTCAGATCCGACTGTGGCCACACTCGATGAAGCAGCGATAATTGGCAATGCTATCTTCGGGAGGGGGGCGGAGTAGGCTTGTGTTCGTCACATGAATGCGTCTGTGTGTGTCGGAAAAAGCAGTGGTTCGGCCTGGACTCGCCTTGTCACGAAAGTGGCGAGGCGTCTCCTTCGAGACTGCCGGCCAGAGAGATGCAGTTGGCGAACGCATGCAGCACGAGGGTGGGTTTTTGAATTAAAATGGGGATCGATTGGCCACTAAATTGGGAGAAAAAGGGAAAAATCAAAAATAAATAAAAAAAAAACTATGAAGTGGGTTACAGCCCAGTGACATTCCCCTCTTTTTTCTTTCCTCATCTTAGCGTTGGTACTAGCCAAAGAGAATGGAGTCACGGAGACTTGACTTGGCTCGACTTGGTGATCTACACTACTGCAGGCTTGGAATAGGTACGAATGAAATAGGAGATAAAGTCAGGAAAATGCAGAGCTAACGTTATCTTTTTTTTTTTTAACCTCAGACTGCTGTTATCTAAAGTTAGCTAGTGCTAGCTATGTTAGCTTCATTTTTATAACCTAGCGTAGCTAAAGTTCTATGACGTTAGACTAGCTTCATTTCTTTTTTACCTCAGATATACTGCTAACGTTAGAATCTGAAACACTTGACAGAACCGTCCTTACCTGTTTCATCATTGCTAGCAGTGGCACCAGAACACCCAGTGGCAGTTGTCCCAGAGCTAACTTTAACGTTGGCAGCAGCACGGACATTAACGTTATCAAACACAGAGCAGTTGTCCACTCGTAAATGTATCCCATGCATGATCAGATGTTTCATCATATTCAACGTATTCCCAGACTTGCGTTTGATGATCGCTTTGCAGCGGTTGCATTTTACTGTGTCAGGTTTGCTGTTTATTTTTACAAAGTGTAGCCACGCTTTGGAACGCATCTTGCCCGCGAGTTTTCAGCTCCAACCAGTCACTCACGAGACGCACACGCATACCAAATAGCTTCATGCTGATTTGTCAGTCTGTACAACAACGTCGGCAGTGATTGGCTGGCTGCGATAGCATTCACATCGTCTATCGTAAAGTATCGAAATTTGGCACCGTTTTTTTCCAAAGAGTTTGATACTTGGTAGGACTGAGATATTTCGGTCGGTGCCATATGGGCACCGTTTTCGATACCCAACCCTAGTCAGAGAGCTTGAGGGGAGTAACAGAGAGATTGGAAATAGGACAGTATTTAGTAAAGATAAGGTCCAGCTGGTTGCCGGCCTTGTGGTTAGGAGGAGAGGGTGAGAGGTGAAGGTCAAAGGAGGAGAGAAAAGAGAGAAGAAGATCTAGCTAATCAGTGTGGATGTTGAAGTCATCGAGAAGGATGAGTGCAGAGTCATCATCAGGGAAGTGTAAGACAAATGTGTCATAATTCCATTGTAATTCTGTTATCATCTTTCAATTGTTGTATTGTGTAAACTGTGTAAACACTACATCCATCACATGTTGTCCATCTTGGGAGAGAGATCCCCGCTCTTTTGCTCTCCCTGAGCTTTCTTCCTATTTTTTCTGCCTGTTAGTGTTTTTTTTTTTGTTTGGGAGTTGTTACTTTTCCGATGCGAGGGTCTAAGGACAGGATGTTGTGTTGCTGTCAAGCCCCTCGAGGTAAATTTATAATTTGTGATATTGGGTATCAGGTTTGGTGTAAAAGGGTGTCACATGGATCTGTCCCATTTTCGGAAACATGGATTGGACACGGGTCCTTGGTGTAAAAAGAGTATTAGCGTAGAGCTCAAGTCAGCCACATTAATGAATCACCAAGCAACGTGTAAATGAAGTCTCAAGGAATCGCATCACTTGATGTTGTGTAACCCAATTTTATGAACCGAAGGTAACCCAATCAAGTGAAATTCAATCATACCATTTACTTTTACAGACATTGTTCCCATGCAGGCAACATTGGTGGAGCAATTCATTGGGCCCCACCAATCCAGAAACTTAACAATGCAAAGCCAAGAGCAACAAGTACATGATGAGATGAATGTGGGTCTGGAGAGGGAGCAGCACTGTGAGACACATGGGGAGGGGAAAGCTTCAGTGGCATTTGTACTTGTCAAACAAGAGGTCAGTAATGGTCATTGTCTTCAAAATAAGTTTATATCCCTTATGTCTGTATCTTGTTACATTTGGTATGTGTGTTGCATTCCAACAGGGATCTGATTGTGACAGCTCTTTTCCTCTGTATATGCTGCTGGAGCAGGAGGATGAGGTTTCAACTGTAGCCTGCAGATATGTCCTCCATGAAATTCCAGGTAAAGAAGAGAAAACCAGCATTCACTTCATAAAGTTTAACTGTTTTCACACATGCAGCCTTACCCTTAAATCTTCGGCAATTTTCTGTGTCAGGGTCATGCATGAATGCAAGCTGGTGTTGATATTCCAGAAAAATTGTATTAGCAGTTTGTTGGCTTAAGACCTTAATAACATTTCCAGAAATGTCCCAGAACAACGATGGCTTCCACAAAGGGTGTAAGATTGCCAGGTCAGGCAGACAAAGTGTTACGCCAATCTTACGTAAGACACTGTAAGGCAACTGCGTGAATCAAACCCAAGGACTACATACTTGACAGGCATATGATGAAGGTTGTATGTAAAATAGCAAATTCAAGAGCATATTTCAAATGTAAGGAAATGTGACTGACCTAGAATAAGGTGACCCACTCTAAGTCAATGTAGAGGATGAAATCAGTTTCCACCTCTGGTACAGTTGGAGATGCGTAGTCTACAGTGAATACAAGACATCCCACTTATCAAACTAGGTGTAACGAGACAGAAGGCACAGTCATGTCAGTTACAAACAAAAGCTATCTGGAAATCTTAGAAGCTGTATGTCTGAGCAGAGGAAACCACAAGCAGTACAGGAAAAGTCATTTTGGCAATGCTATGGAGTATATTTGTGAAAGGGGCTTTAGACATTTGGGGGAATTCCAAATATCATACCTTAAAGTTGGACCGAAATTGAAACATGAACATTATCAATTAGAAATGATCAATAGCTACATATTTTGCCTCAGAGGTATACTGATACAAATTTTACTATCTACTACTACTACTACTTTTGGCTGCTGTCATTAGGGGTCGCTACAGTGGATCATCCGTTTCCATCTCTTCCTGTCCTCTGCATCTTCCTCTGTCTCGCCAGCCACCTGCATGTCCTCCCTTCACCACATCCATAAACCTCCTCTTTGGTCTTCCTCTTGCCTGGCACCTCCATATTCAGCATTCTTCTCCAAATATACCCAGCATCTCTCCTCCACACATGTCCTAGCCATCTCAATCTTACCTGTCTTGCTTTGTCTCTAAACTGTCCAACCTGAGCTGTCCCTCTAATATACTCATTCCTAATCCTGTCCTTCTTCATCACTCCCAATGAAAATCTTAGCATCTTCAACTTTGCCCCCTCCAGCTCCTCCTCCTGTCTTTTCATCAGTGCCACTGTCTCCCAACCGTACAACATAGCTGGTCTCACACCCATCTTGTAAACCTTCCCTTTAACTCTTGCTGGTACCCTTCTGTCGCAAGTCACTCCTGACACTCTTCTCCACCCACTCCACCCTGCCTGCCTGCACTCTCTTCTTCACCTCTCTTCAGCACTCCCCATTACTTTGGACATTTGACCCCAAGTAATTAAACTCATCAGGGTTTTTCCTGGCTCAGAATGGGCCTTTGAGGGGTGACTACGCATGACAGTAAGCATGATCGGTCCGCGTCACGACTGTGCGCAACAGTAAAGTCAGTGAGTCTGTTTTGCCTTTGCCTTATTTGACAGAAATCTATGCATTTTCCTGTTATTTCTGACCATTTGATAAACAAAAATGTCTATTCTGCTAGAGTAAATGAAACTCCAATTAACAAACTGGTTTAAAAAATAAATTTATTACAACATTGTAAGGGGGAGAGGGGAGAGTGGTTGAGGGAGAGGAGTGGGGTTGAGAGAGTGAGGTTGAGGTGGACAAAGATAATTCATAATGGGGAATTGGGTTGGGGGAGAGGGGATTGGGGTTGAGGGGGTGAGGGAGAGGACTGGGGTTAAGGGTGAGGGGAGTGGGGTTGAGGG
Organism: Lampris incognitus; assembly: GCF_029633865.1. Classification (NCBI taxonomy): domain Eukaryota; kingdom Metazoa; phylum Chordata; class Actinopteri; order Lampriformes; family Lampridae; genus Lampris; species Lampris incognitus. The sequence goes on from NC_079221.1 coordinate 59,792,512, forward strand.
TGAGGGGAGTGGGGTTGAGGGAGAAGGGAGTGGGGTTGAGGGAGATGGAAGTGGGTTTGAGGGTGAGGGGAGTGGGGTTGAGGGAGAGTGGAGTGGTGTGGAGGGAGAGGGGAGTGTTAACTCAAAAAGAAATGAACTAGCTAACATTTACGGTGTGTTACTGTAGCGAATATACAACATTCAACTCTAAGACTAATGTAGATACAGCAGGCCGCCCAAATACAAACTATTCAGTCTTTTACAACAGTTTACCATAAAACATTTTTTTCTCCCTCCTCTCAACCGTTTTTCAACAACCCCTTCTCTTTTCTCTGCAACAACAATACAGACAATACAATAGTACACAAATTCTTATTATTAAGAACGGGATGTTTATACATGTATACATATTTTATAGCCTAACGTTACTCATGATATTTATAAAGAGAAAACAAGCTGAATTTAATTAATGCACGCCTGTTGAGACGACAAGCGTCTGGTGGGGGTGATTTTGGTCTATCGTAACTCCACTACACAGTCAGTGACCGGCAATCCGGAATACAATATGTAGCTATACATATAATCAAATCAGTACATAGAAAATAAGCTGAACTTCACTGGAAACATACCTCACAGGGGATCCGACTCGAAGGCTGTCTTCAGAAAAGCTCTGCTGTCTATGTGCCGGCTGCCTGCTTCAACAAGCTTCGCTGTCACTGAGCTCACGTGCCGCTGTCACTCTGAGCTCACTCTTCGCAATCACAGGAAATCTCCGACATGACATGAAATGGACCCATAGATATGAAGCCAAAATGTTTAAGATACTGGTAACCTGTCTATTAACTTGATTACTATTGGTCCAAACCATGGAAATTGCAAGAAAGAGGGGCTGAATGGGCTGAACTTGAAACAAACTGTTAAACACTTTCGGAGAGGATTTGAATTGCTATTTTTATTCTCAAATCTTATTGTTTTGGCGCTGGCTAAAACCTCTTTTGGGGGGGGGGGGGGGGCGCCAAAAATTCCTCTATACAGGAAAAACCTTGCTCATATGCCTTCGTCATCTCTACTCCTTGCATCCTCACCATTACACTGTCTTCCCTCTTGTTCACGCACATGTATTCCGTCTTTCTCCTACAGACTTTCATTCCTCTTCTCTCAAGTGCATACTTCCATCTCTCCAGGCTCTCCTCAACCTGCTCCCTACTACAGATCACAATGTTATCCGCAAACATCATAGTCCACGGAGATTCCTGCCTGATCTCGTCCGTCAACCTGTCCATCACCTTTGCTAGCAAGAAAGGACTCAGAGCCGATCCTAGATCGAATCCCACCTTCAACTTGAACCCATTCATCATTCCTACCGCACACCTCACCACTGTCACACTGCCCTCATACATATCCTGCACCACTTACATACTTCTCTGCCACTCCTGACTTCCTCATATAATACCACATCTCTCCTCTTGGGACCATGTCATATCCATCCATCCATCCATCCATTATCCAAATCGCTCATCCTGCAGTCGAGGGTCGCGAAGATGCTGGAGCCTATCCCAGCAGTCATTGGGCGGCAGGCAGGGAGACACCCTGGACAGGCTGCCAGGCCATCACAGGAAAGAATGCTTTCTTTAAATCCACAAAGACACAATGTAACTCCTTTTGGCTCTCTCTATACTTCTCCATCAACATTCTCAAAGCAAACATCACATCTGTGGTGCTCTTTCATGACATGAACCATACTGCTGCTGCTGATCACCACCTCTCCTCCTCTTAACCTAGCTTCTATTGCTCTTTCCCATATCTTCATGCTGTGGCTGATCAACTTTATACCCCTGTAGTCATTACAGTTCTGCACATCACCCTTATTCTTGAAAATCGGTACCAGTATGCTTCTTCACTCCTCAGGCATCCTCTCCCTTTCCAAGATGGTATTAAACAATGTAGTTAAAAACTCCACTGCCATCTCTCCTAAACATCTCCATGCCTCCACAGGTATGTCATCTGGACCAAGCCCCTTTCCACTCTTTATCCTCTTCATAGCTGCCCTCACTTCCTCATTGCTAATTCACCACACTCCTGATTCACTATTACCACAACATCCAACCCCCTCTCTCTCTCTGTCTCTCTCTCTCTCTCACACACATTTTCTTCATTTATCAGCCCCTCAAGGACTCCTTTCACCTTCTCAACACACTCTTCTGGCTTGTCAGCACATTTCCATCTCTATCCTTCATAGCCCTAACTTGCTCCACATCCTTCCCAACATGGTCCCTCTGTCTAGCCAGTCAGTACAAGTCCTTTTCACCTTAGTGCCAACCTCTCATACAGTTTGCTCATACGCCTTTTCCTTTTCCTTCACCACCTTTCTCTTCGTTTTATGCCACAGCTCCTTGTACGCCTGTCTACTTTCTTCATCTGTCTGGATGTCTCACTTCTTCTTTGCCAACCTCTTCCTCTGTATACTTTGCTGTATTTCCTCATTCCACCACCAAGCCTACTTGTCTTCCTTCCTCTGTCCAGATGACACCAAGTACCTTCCTAGCTGTCTCCCTCACTGTTTTTGCAGTGGTTGTCCAGCCATCTGGCAACTCCTCACTACCACCCAGTGTCTGTCTTAACTCCTCCCTGAACTCCACACTACAGTCTTCCTTCTTCAACGTCTGCCATTTAAAAACCTTGGCTGTGCCTTCTCTCCCTTTTCTTGGTCTCCAAAGTCATCCTACAGACCACCATCCGATGCTGCCTAGCTACGTTCTCCCCTGTGAACACCTTGCAGTCTCCAATCCCTTTCAGATCGCGCCTCCTGCACAAGATATAGTCCACCTGTGTGCACTTTCCTCCACTCTTATACGTCACCTTGTCTTCCTCCCTCTTCTTGAAATATGTATTCACCACAGCCATTTCCATTCTGTTCGCAAAATCCACCACTATCTGTCCTTTCACCTTCCTCTCCTTGACACCATACCGGCTCATCATCATAGTTGTCATTGTGATAATAGTCTTATGTTGGTGAGTCTTACGTCCTCTTCTGGAAACCCTGCAGAAACTCTTGCCCAGTGGTTTCCTATGTGTGACATGAGGAGACGTCGAAGTTCAGTGGTTGTGGGTTTGAATTCTCTGCAGAATATCTGGAGTTGTTCAATGAACTTCGCTCCACTGTCAGTAACAACAGGGAGGTGAGATGACACTTTTTTAATATCTTTAAATGTCCATAGTTTATGTACCAATTGACCATCTCCTTCTCCACCCGCCACCTCGATCATCAGGAGATTAAGTACTGTACATCACACGCATCACCTGCGTTGTACTGGTGAAGCATGATATTGGGTTCCTTGCCTGGTATGATGTGGTGACACCTTTTCCATTCCCATATACGGTGGTGGAGATGCATGATCTGTATCGCCAGCTGCACCCGGATGACTAAGATCTGGAGGTTCTGGTGTGGTTGGGATGGTGCTGTAGGCCGGTTTACTAGGAGCCATGGTGGCGGTTGTTGCTGTTGTTCTCTTCTTGGCGGAGTCGAGTCCAGATCAGAATCCGCCTGCATTTTGACACACTGAGACACAGATGAGGATGGTACTGTCCCTGCCTTAATTTTTCTGCCCCTGATGTTTGATTCTTCCAACCAGCATGTATATGCTTTGCAGTCTGCGCTAAAAGCTTTCTTCCTTCCTTCACTTGCTTTTTCCTTCTCTTCTAACTTCGCTCTAAAGTATAATAATAAAGCTTCCTGTACTAGGAAACCCAGATTCCGTAACCCAAATGGCCAGCTGATTAGTACTTTCTTGTCCATAGTTTGTGACCATATATTGGATGTTTGGAGATGATGGCTGAGCTGGGTTATCTTTATCTGACTTGGATTTACTGTTATTAGAACCCATACTGGTAAATTGAATTTTATTGAGAATTGTAGTTTCAACTTGTTACCTGTTTCATCTCTGCTTAGCTTTTTCGTTGTTAATCTCACACTCCTGCTAGTTTTACCTTTATTCATATTATTCCTCACTTTTTTTCTTCTTTGAAGTGCTGTTAGATTCTCTAGTGGTGATCAGCCCTGATAATCTTTCTTTCATACAGCATATCATAAATATACCATTTGTACCCAGTACATCTCTGTTGACGTAGTCAACTGAATGATTAATCAGCATCTACCGGCGCTAGTAACTCGTCACTTATACGAAGTTGAACACAATGTAAGAATCTTTTTTTCTCTTACTGGGTTCCCAAAACCTTGTGCAGTTTTTTAAAAATTTATTTTTTATTTTTCTGTAAAATAATTATCTTACCAGAAAGACAGATTGTAGTCTACCACCTTAGTTTTTTGGATCACAGTGGTGAGTGAGTCCAGTCCTCAGGCATCAGGCCCCCACTTCTCTACCCTCTTTGATGGGAGGTTGAGGCTGAAATCCCAGACTTCAGGGTGTGCACACCTGCCGGGCTGAGCCCCAGAAGCCCCCCTCACACGAGTGAGCCTGCCAACAACGCCAAGTTTGTGGTGGCAAACTGTGTAATAAGAAAATACAATTCTGAGTTGGTCTTGTCTTTCTGAGTAAGTTTAATTCAGCGTTTGCAAATGGGCTCACCCCATACAGGGTAGCAAGAAGAGAGAGAGAGCCTCGAAAAGAAGGAGTACAAAGTTTTTATAGAGGTACAAGGGTATGTGTTGTCTAAGCCACTCTAACCGATTTCAGCCAGCTGCGACCTTGTCCATCTGCAGAGAGATAGGGAAGTGCTGCCATCTGCGGAAGGGTCAGTTGTAAGCAAAACATAAGTTGTAGGCAAAACATGTGAGCAGTTCATGATGTCTAACTAGGAACGAGTGGTTCTGTATTTTTCTACAACACTCCAGCATCTGCAGAGGCCGCAAGAAGTTTGAGCCGGCAGGCTGGTGTGCAGCAGACAGGTACCTGATTTGGGTTGACGGGGGTGCTGGGGAAGAAAAGGACCGTGACAGGAAAAGGTGTGATAGTCCAACTTAGTCGATCTAATTTGCAGTAGCGTGTGGTAATCATACACCCAAGCAGCAGACACATCATGCGAACACAGAAATGCTGTCAGCGCAAAAACACAGTAGACCGGTTTGATCAGACCGGACAGACTGGCAGCCGCGGCAAAGCCAAACACAAGCACCATCATGCCGGAAGTTGGGGGAAAAAAATCGACCCAATGCAAATGAAATAAATACTGCATTAATGCAGAGTGAAATGTCATGCTGTATGTATATTCTTTTATTGAGTAATACCTTTTTAAGATTATTTCACTGACGTGAATAAATTGTGCCAAAAAAATCTTGCGTTATGTAAAATAGCCTTAAGGGTAGACTGTTTTGCAATTTTTTTTCCCACAGTCATACTCAACTCATATGGCAGTAGGCTATAGCAGATTACATAGGTCAGTCTGAGTGTGCCAGAGGCCTAAATGATAATACAAGAAAATTGATTAATTGGTGTAATCGCCCAATATGCCTACAGGCCTACCTATATTTCTGAAGATCTACATTTGATATTAGGTTCTATTGATTTTTTTTTCTTTTTCATTAAACTTTCTGTTCTTTGGGTGGAATTATTGAGTGACACTAGGCCGGGGATATTATTATTTGTCGGACATTGAGAGTTTTTGCTGGTAAAACACCATTAATTACAGGCTAACAGAAACATAGATGGCATAGAAGTTCTTAATAGTTTAGCTGTTTGCCATGTTTATTGCAACCTTCTAACTTACTATCACCTCTTTTCTAAGATTTACCAGGGGCCTTCATTAGTTGCATTACCCCTGAAGAATCTCCTAATAACCAGCCATCTTCACATGGAGGTGTGACCTTGCTTCAGAACAACCAAGGGGCCCCGAAATCATCCTGTTCAACTTGCGACAGTAGGTTAAGCTGTGAAAGAGGAGACCAGATCCAAGTGCCTGAACCAGAGCAGCCACCAGTTGTCACATGCCCTGCAAGAGAGGATGACACAGAAGAACAGTGTGAGGTTACAAAGCAGACGTCAAAGACATTTGCAATGTCTGAAGCAGTAGAACTCCCAATACTTGATGAAGATCAACCTTTGTTTAATGCTGAGCAACAGTTAATCATTCGACATCCTGAAAAAGAGCAACCATCAGCTATCAATCAGCAACTTCGAAGAGAGAATGAAACTTTGGGAAATGAAGAGATTGTCACGATGCAACGATATGTGGATGTACCCTCAACAATAAAACCACTGTCAGAGGCAGCAGCACTTTCAACAGCTGCATACTTTCCAGAATGGGAAGTTGGCCTGGTAGAGGTTGAGGTTAGCTCCCAGCCAGATCCAGCAACTTCTCACAGAAGTGGACGGCCACCAAAAACACTCTGTGAGTCTCACCAACAGCCACAGGATAAAATGGCTCAACTTCCTACAAGTGATGTTCCCATGCACCAGAAAGTAATTTCTCTTTCATCAGGATGGAAGGAAAGTGAGGTCACCTTTCTGGCTTTGGCAACCTCACTGCCTAGAGGAGGAGGACACTCCCCAAAGAAAGATGGAGTATCTCAACTGCCAGAGCAAAATTCCGTTCCACCTCCATCTATTGATTTGCCATCTGTGAGGATGGCAATAAGCACGCCTTTAAGGGAGGTGAAAGACATTGAGGTCAGTTCTCAACCATCTTCATCTGCATCTCCAAAAAGAGAAAGTTTTAAAGAAAAACTCTCAGTGGAAATGGGGGTAGAGGTAATTGAGACTCCATCTGGTCAAGCTTCTTCAGGAATAGAGGCAGTTGAAGCTCTGTCAGCTGAGTCAACAAAAAAACAATCAGGTCGACTTAGGGAACAACATCACTCACATCCAACCCTCCAGGAGGCGATGCTATTGGTTGAGGCCATAAATGCTCTAAAGGGAGACACATTCTCATCTCCACAAATTGAGCCAGCCCCAACCCAAACAAAGCGTTCTCCATCATTAGTCACATCACAAATTACTAGTATGACCTCAAGTCAGGCATTCCCTCTTCGATCTTCTCAGACCCCACCTAAATCACCACTACTGCCGGTTCCTACTGTAAATAACCAAGCAACTGTCGGTTTACCCACAGTAGAGCAAACTGCAACTCCCCTGTCATCAGTACAGCAACTCCCTGTCACTACTCAAACTACAGTGTTGCCACTGCAACAGTCAACTGCTGTTTCTCAAGCCCTGATGAAGACATTTATCATACCAACTGTCATTACTCCAAAACAAACTTCATCTTCAATAGTGTTGTCAGATGGAGCAATGCAAACAGGTGTGCAATCACAACAGCGATGCCCTCCCCTTCCTCGAATGATAGTGGTGGCACCAAGGAAAGAGCTGAATTACCCACCTCCAAAAATTATGGCCATGCCAAGACAAATATCTTCGTTTGCTCCCTATACACTGGCGGCACTATCCCCAGCACAGCTCTCTACTATCTTGTCAACAGTTGTCACTGCAAACAAATATAGTTTGTCACAAGCTTCTACATCTACAAGCTTATCTATCACAGCCCCCTGTCTTTCTACTGTTCCTCTGACAACAGTCATTACTTCAAAGCAATCACTGTCTTCTGTCACCTCTCAGACAAGTTGCTCAAGAGAGCAGCAGTCTATGACTTCATCTGACCCTGAAATAACCATTGTATTGCCACAACAATTCTCACCTGTTGTACATAATCAAGAAAAGTTTACTCTTGCGTCACAGAGTTTTCTGTTGACAAATCAAAAGACGACAACAGAGCCATCTTCAACTATAGCAGATTCATCAACAGTTTCATCTTTGACATCACAGCAGTCAGGTGTAACTGTGGCAACATCAGTACCAACAGACAAACCAGATTTAACAACGTCTCAAAGGTGGGATAATATATCGGACCAGTTGGCACCAGTCAAGATAACTGAAACTGTCTCAAAGGTAACAACTGTTCCCACAGATAAAAAGCTGCCCTCTGCAACAAGGCTTTTGCAAGCCCCTGCACCACCGAAGATACCACCTGTTTTTCAAGAAAAACTGACTGCTGTGGTCAGATTAACCAAGGTGCCATTAACTGCATCATCAAAAAAAGAACTGGAATCATGTTTTAAGACATCATTACTATCAACTAAAACTTTCTCCAGTTTCAACAACTGTCCTGTCACTGGGCAAGAACAGACCCAGGTCCCACCAATGTTGCCACTTACCACCAAAGAGAAAACTGAGAAAACTCTGGCAGCGGAAAAATCAGCCGAGCTGTCAGCCACATCTACAAATGATACCCTGTTTTCTAAGAGATCCACTTTATCCACTGAAGTTTACCCCATTTTCAAATCAGTCCCATTCACCTTGCATGTAAAAGCTTCGACACTGCAAGAGGAGTCAAATGTTGTAAATGAAAAACATTCATCAGTACATAAATCCATTCAACCAGCCTCAGATGCTTCTAAAAAAGAAGTGACTCCTGATTCTAAGACAGCAACTTTATTCACTGAAACACTCATCAAGCTAAAAGAGTCATCGGTCATCAGGTGTGTGCAAAAAGTGGTATCAACAAAAGTGTCTACAACAGTCCAAGAGAAACCCTCAGCTGCTTTTAAACCAACTGGGTCACCTGCTACATTTACCAATCCCCAAATTTTGAAAACATTAACTTCATCCAATGAAGCAAGCTGTGGTTTGGAAGAAGTATGTTGCAGCAGTCCTGTTCAAGCCTCTATGCCACCAATTTTACAGGAGAAACCAGCTGATTCCCTCCTAAGGCTAAACTCTGTCCACGTCAAGGATGTAACATCTGACTCTCATTCACAGGTGACTAAATCCCAATTCCTAGCACAGTTAGCAGTATCACCTGTCGTTCATGCCCAAGAAAACGTAACATCAATGTGCATATAAACTAAAAAAAAAAAAAAAAATGGTGGTTTTGAGTAGCAATAATTTCTGTTGCCAGTTTATCCTTTTTTGTTCTGACTCTATTTAAAGTGTGACAAATTGATCATTATACCTTGCTATTGTGTTTTCCACTTGACAAATTCATTTTTGCTTTCTAATTTTAGGATATCTCCAATAATGTGGATACCATAACAGCTCACACAGAATCAAGGAATGGTGACAGTATAAGGTTAAGTAGCGATTCCCTTGTGACCCGACGCCAGAGTCCTTTCAAATCCCGCTTACAGGCCAGCAAAACCAAACCAAGAAAAGAACCTCTTGAAGAACCAGATTCCATCCTTTTCGATGTAAATAAACCTAGTGCAAAAAAACGTAGCTTAGTAAATGATCTGAACCCCGGTAATTCAAGTGAATCTGTATATGTCGGTTCTAAAAAAATCGCATTGGTTGAAGATCATTCTAGTCCAAATAAGACTACTGCTGAACAACTCCCTCTTAGTCCCAAAAATCCTGGGTTAGCTAAAACTGTTGTAAACCTTGAAAATGAGAATAATCAATCAAAATTTGTCAGTCTCAGGAGGCTGAGGTTAACTGGAAATGGTGCTAGTCCTAAAAAGTCCAATGAACAAATCTCTGCCAGACCAAAAAGATCTACAGTAGCTAAAGAGGGAGTTGGCCTTATTAGGAACACAATTGAATCCATATGTGGTAAAAAACATAGATTAATACAAGACAATTCCAGCCATAAAAGGACCATAAGAATGGCAAATACTAAAAGTTTGGCTAAAGCAGCAAAACTTAAGACATTGGTTAGAATAAAGAATTCTAATCAGCCAAAGTCAAAGAGAGTAGACAGTCAGCAGTCGGCAAAGAAAAATCCCAGCCATGATAAACGGAAGAAAGCTAAGGTCAAGGCTTTGTGGGACCCACCTAGGCTGGCGACTAGAAAAACACCACTGACCAGGGGAAGGAGTTCGACTCCCACCCTAGAAAAGAGGGAAACAAGATCCCGGAACCAAGTCCAGACCCCTGCAATCCCCCAACAGTGCTCCCAAAATGCCGCTCCTCACTTGATCATGCCCCTTAATCAATCACCCTCCAGCCCACCAAATCGATCCCAGACAGCTGGACCTAGCTTTAGTTTAAAAGGGCACCCCTCTTCCCATCGCACTGTCTACCCTCCCAGTGTCTCTGTCCAACCCATACCTGTCCGAGCGCCACCCATCATATCACCATTACAGCCATTATCAGTCATTGGTAGGCGTCTGCTCAAGAACCAGTGCGGGGAATGTGGTCGTGTCCTCAGCAGTACGGCTGCCTTGGAGAGCCACGTCAGACTTCACACAGGCCAACGACCTTTCTCCTGCACTCTCTGTGGGAAGAGCTTCCCAGATTCCAAGGGCTTCAGATGGCATGGCAGAGTACACCGTAATGGGAGGATCCATATCTGTTCGCAGTGCGGCAAGGGCTTTGTTTACCGCTTCTGCCTCACTAAACACCTGCAGATGGTACATGCACGAGTGAAACCCTTTGTTTGCCAAGTTTGCAGCAAAGGGTTCCTTACAAAACTAGACCTAGAAGCCCATTTTCGGGTCCATACAGGGGAGAAACCATTCCATTGCAACCTCTGTGAGAAGCGATTCAAAAGGAGAGAAGATCTGAATGTGCACCTGCGGTGGCACAATGGGGAGAAGAGGCACTGGTGCCCATACTGTGGGAAGGGTTTCCTAGACTATAACAACCTTAAAAGGCACAAGTATATCCACACAGGGGAGAAACCACATACCTGCTCCCACTGCCCCAAGAAGTTTACACAGTCGGGTCACCTAAAGAAGCATTTGAAAAATGTACATAAAGTCAAATGAGAAATGGGAATGTAACATGGCTTCATGTTGTGTAGAGGGAATTCTTTTTGTAATAATCATAGATAGACGTTTTGATTCTGTAGTAGTAGGAACTGAAAGATGTGCATGAGAAGGAATAGGTTGGACTTGGCCTTTGAGGGTAAATAACCGTAAAACATATGTGAATGTTGTCCTTATGCATGCTCAATAATCCAGGTAAGGAAATCACAGAAGGTTGAATCAGTTCATATGGACACAACATTTATTGAGAGAAACGTTTCATCACTCATCTAAATCACTTTTCAAAACCCAGTTTCAAAAGTTTGTGTTTTCAGGCCCCTAAAATGCCGTTGTCATGTGAACGAGTGGCCAAAACGCAACAATACCGTTTCATGTTGAAAACGGCCCTTAAGTGACCTCTTCAGTTTCAACTGACTGCAGGTATCCTCACCCTTATAAACAATACAGTGGTATAACAACCCAAACCAATGACCAGTTTCATATGCAAATATGGGTGTGACCATTAACTAGAGTTACAATGGCCATGTGTACTATTCACAGAGGATTGGGGAATAGTTGCAGTCGCAGCATTGTAAGATGGTGACAAATGTACCAGGTACAGGATGTGCCATTACGGCCTATTGTTAGTATGATTAACTCAGTGACCTATAACATCTCTGAGTTTCTGGCATCTATTCTGAACCCGTTGGTAGGCAGTAATGAACATCACATTCAGAACACTATGGATGTTGTGGACAAGGTGAGGGACATCATCATGGAGAGGATGAAACAATGGTCTCTTATGATGTTAAGTCTCTTCACGTGTGTTCCTGTTGATGAAGCAGTGGAGGTAGTCTGTATGAAATTACTAAACCACCCCGTCTTTAGCAATATGACCACCGTTAACACTGATCAAGTGTGTCTGTTCCTGAAGCTGTGTCTTCGGTCCACATACATCACATACAGGGGGCAGTACTATAGGCAGAGGCATGGGTGTGCTATAGGTTCTCCAGTCTCACCTGTAGTGGCCAACTTGTATGTGGAGGAAGTGGAAAAGAGGCTCTGATGCCCTATCCAGGGTCACCACCTAGCCATTGGGTCAGATGTGTGGATGACACCTGGGTTAAAATTAAATCCCAGGATGTAGCACATTTCACCGACCACATGAACTCTGGACACCACATCAAGTTCACCAGGGAGGATGTGGAACATGACAGGTTAGCTTTCTTATGCTGGGAAATAGCAACTGGTGATGGGGGACATTTGATTGTTGAGCTTTACCGTAAACCAACACATACTGATCAGTACTTAAGGTTTGATTCTCATCATTCACTGGAACACAAACTAGGAGTCATCAGGACGCTGGACCACCGAGCTGACAACGTCCCCACCGACACAGCGGCCGGGGAAGAGGAGAAATCCCACATTAAACAGGCCCTGGTTAAGTGTGGTCATCCTAGCTGGATGTTTGTCAAAGCCAGCAAGACCCTAGTCAGTGCACCAGCCGATAGAAGAGAGGGGAAGGGCAACAGCTGTCTAAGAGTAAACCAGTGGTGATTCCCTATGTGGCGGGAGTGTCAGAAAAGTTGAGACGTGTATTTTCCAAACACCACGTATCAGTTGCTTTCAAACTCCAAAACACGCTGTGCCAGAAGTTGGTCCACCCTAAGTATGGGGTCCCCCCAAACAGAGAAGAGCAATATAGTGTACGCTGGCTGTTAAATGCCAGGAGGATTGCTAAGACTTGTACATTGTGGATACCAAATAGACACTGGTGAAGAGGATGACACAATACAGAAGAGCTAACACGTCAGGTCAGGACTCCACAGTCTACACCATCTACAGGCTAGTGGCCACTCTTTAAAGGATGTGGATGTGCACATCACCTTGATAGGAAGGAACGCTGGTTTGAACGGGAAGTCAAAGAGGCCATCAGTGTGAAGAGGGAATGACCATCCCTGAACTTGGGGGGGGGGGGGGGGGGGGGCTGGCTAAAAGTGCACCTGTCACCAGTTTACGATAGTGTGATTGCAACTATTCCCAATCCTCTGTGAATAGTACACATGGCCATTGTAACTCTAGTTAATGGTCACGACAATGCATATGAAACCGGTGGTTGGTTTGGGTGGTTGTACCACTGTATTGTTTATAAGGGTGGGGTACTTGCAGTCAGTTGAGACTGAAGAGGCCACTTAGATGAGTGATGAAACGTTTCTCTCAATAAGCATTTCATTTCATTTCTTTATTTACACATATTAAAAAAAATCAAAAAAGATACAATATAAAATTTGAAAGAAAATGTGAAGGAGAATTGTCTAATTGGCTTGAAAAGTGGCCTTCTCCAGGCAGCATACAACAGGAAACAATTCCAGCAACGCGTTATGCAAAGTCTGTATGTATCTATCATTAATTCCACACATAGAAAAAGACGGAGACAATTTAGCACAGCACCCGACAACAATGCATCCCACAAACACCCATGTTACAGCAGTACAATGAATCGCTCATAGTCACAAGACACACACATCAGACACACACACATCAAGAACTCTCATTCATGATACATGCAAGTTTACACAAACAGTCATTAACAGACTATGAGCCGACTCGAGTTTTCATAAGATAAAGGAGAAAATAAATATAAAATTACACACACACACACACACACACACATATATATATATATATATATATATATATATATATATATATATATATATATATATATATATATATATAAAAGAAAAACAAGATATTCATAATAGGCGTTCAGACTTATATGACAAAAGAAAATATTGGTTGGACCCAGCTTATATAGGGGACAATATGGAAAATATTGGTTGGTTAGAAGGGCTCTTTTAAACTGATGTGAAGACATAAAAAAATATAAAGGCAGACAATTCCATAATTTGGACCCTCGGCAGAATATACTAAACTGAGATTGGGAAATACAAGAATGGGGGAGGGGGGTCTAAGGAGAGAAAAACTACGTGTGTATGAAATTGATAATTGTATGCAAATATGTCATGAAAAAAGGGAGGAGGGTTCTTTTTAAGGAACTATAATAATAATAATAATAATAAATAAATCTTATATAGCACTGTTCTAACACTCAAAAGTGGCTTTACAATAAACGGAGTGAAACAAGACAACAGATAAACACAGCACAGACATACAGGGGTGGATGGGAAGGGGGGCAGACATACAGGGGTGGATGGGAAGGGGGGGCAGACATACAGGGGTGGATGGGAAGGGGGCTACGAGAGGGAGAAGCAGTAGTCACACACAACGCCAGCAGCTCTCTCTTGACTTCGACAGATACAAAGGGGCAAGAAAAACAAAAAACAACTATGAAACCAATCTGGAAATGATACACTTGCTCAACACTAAGGACACCTAATTGCAGAAATGGAGGCTTAGAATAATGTTTTCGATGTACACAATTTATTATTCTTAGTGCTCGTTTCTGAAGCTATATTACAATAATTAATATACGGATAAACCAGAAGACAGGAAGAAATGGAAACGGATGATCCGCTGTGGCGACCCCTAATGGGAGCAGCCGAAAGTCGTAGTAGAATGTATGGATAAACCATTGAATAATATAACATAGTGGCTACCCCAGTGTTGATCAAATGATGGATTTTGCCTAGTATACCAATATGCTTGGCCATTTTCGTGGTTATGACCCTGATATGAGGTTTCCAAGATAAGGATTCACCATCAGAATGCCAAGGAATCACATAGAAAACACATTAGTTATGGGGATGTTATTGATTACAATTTTCGACAAGGAGTTAAAAATCCCTGATTTAAGACCAAAAGAATTAAGCTTGTTTATTTAATATTAAGTGATAGTTTGTTAGACTTAAACCAAATAGACAGCTTATGAAGTTCTTCATTAACACCTTAATTATGGTGTCAGGATCTTTATGTGAATAGAAGACACGTGTGTCATTGTGCAAACAAAATTTTAGAGAGCTTGTCTGAAATATTGGGAAGGTCATTAATATATATCAAAAATAACAAGGGCCCAAGGATTGAGCCTTGTGGTACACCACAGTATGGGAACAAAAGGGGAATTGGTTCCATTATAGGACACACACTGCCGTCTATCTTTAAGGTGAACCAGAGCGGCACATTTTTTCTAACTCCACGATGTGAAAGCTTCTGAAGAGAAATATGGTGATTAACTGTGTCAAATGCCTTAGATAAGTCCACACGAAAAAACAAACCTATAGTGTTTTCCTTTCTATCGCTAGCTTTGTATATGTTATTTATTAATTAGATGTGTAAGTGCCATTTAAGTGGAATGTTTCTTTCTAAACTCATACCGATGTGTATATACGTATATATATATATGTGTGTGTGTGTGTGTGTGTGTGTGTGTGTGTGTGTGTATAGTACTTATTAAGAAGTTTGATTAATCTTTGATAGACGAGCTTTTCAAGTACTTTTGATATAGCAGGCAAAATGGAGATGGGTCTATAATGGTTAAAAATGGGTGGGTCATCGTTTTTATAAATAGGAATAGTCTTGGCTATTTTTAGTTCAAGAGGAACAATTAATTCCCTTTGCAATGAGAGCTTGAAAATGTGAGATAGAGGTTTCACAATGTACTCATGAATGGATATCAGTAGTTTTCTGTCAATGCTATCATAACCAGGAGAAGAATCTTTCTTACGGTCTCCTGAAACTCATCTTCTGTAACCGGTAAGACATGAAAATTATCATTGATTAGAAATTCATAAACTGAAGAGGACTATGGTTGCTTGGAGGAATCTTGGAGGCCAAAGTTAGACCAACTTCTGAGAAAAAGCTATTAAAATTGTTGGCAGTTAATTGTGGATCAGTGACAAGACCCCCATCAACCTTAAATTCATTAGGTAACTTCTTGTGTTTATTTATTTTTTTATTTTATTTTTGTTGAGGATACAATTAAAAAAAAGTTATAAAAAAGTTGAGGATACAATTAATTGTTCTGCAGATGAACTGATTCAGCTTTTTGTGAAATGTGAATGTTAAATATCAGCAAGTGGTCTTTTTAAATGTTTTTGTATGATGACAGTTTTGTATAACTATTCACATTTAACTGTATTTTATCTCTGTAGGGGATTAGAGCTGTATATTTAATCTTTTGAAACTCCGTTATATAGGAGCTCCAAGGATATCAGTTGTCAGTGTTAATCTTGCCTTGCTCAGTTGTTTACATTAGGAATAAATGTATTCTTTTGAGGACATTGGTTATAAAATAGTCTTAAAGGCAGGAATGCCGTAATTCCTTCCAGCCACAAGTCAACTTTAATTAGTTTTTTTTTCCCAATTCAGTTTGAATTGTGTAGAAGCATTCGCACACAGTGTTTAATTTTATTTTACATTCCATGAATCACATTTAAGGTTTATTCTTTATGGGGTCAAATCTGTTACGTAAAGTTATTAAAACGTTTTCATATCAATACCTCTTAAGTACATTTAAGTGGTGTACTGAACTAGTACACTGGACTCAAATTGTCCTAATAGCACCTACTAATTGGAGCCCTCACTTATCAAACATGGTTTATTTAAGAACAAATTACTCAAATTAACAATGATATTTTTTATTCAATTTTAGCTGTCAGTGCTAATTGACACTACGCTATGGAAAACAATTTTACTGTAATTGTTAAAAGTTGCATAGTAAAAATATCGATTGTAAAAATCCTATATACTGTCTGTTTTTACTTTCTCCTCACTTCAGCCATACTCGATTCTGTAGTTTTGAAACTTTTCACTAAGGCTTCATTATACTCTATTTGCGATCAAATGAGCCCTCTGAACTATCTCATCTAATTTCATCATCAGCCGCTTTTCTGGGGTCGAGTCGTGGTGGCAGCAAGGTAAGTAGGTTACTCCAGTTGTCCCTCTCCCCAGCAACGCCCTCCAGCTCCTCCTTGGTATCCCAAACCGTTCCCAGGCCAGATTGGACATGTAGTCCATCCAGCGAGTTCTGGGTCTACCCTGGGGTCTCCTCCCAGTTGGACATGCCTGGAAAACCTCCAAAGGAAGGCGCCCAGGAAGCATCCTAATCAGATGCCAGAACCACCTCAACTGGTTTCTCTCGACGCGAAGGAGGAGCCGAGAGTAGATGACTGTGAGGTCATCTGGCTGGAATGTTAGAAGGAGCCGGGTGTCGTCAGCTGATCCTGCAGATCCTGTCTTACCAAATTAATTAACCCTAACCCCTAACCTTGTGCATCTGCCATGAGTGGGGGGATTCTCATTCCAGCAAGATCCGTTTTTACTCAATCTATTGGACTGGGTCTGAGTTTCCTCTTCAGAGGACTCATCAGATGAGTTCTCTATGTCATCAGAGGAGTCTTCTTCATGTAGGAGAGCTTGATTCCCAGACACACCCACAACTCCAAGAAACAAATTTCACAGTTCCTCACAACTCCAAGAAACAAATTTCCCAGTTCCTCACAACTCCAAGAAACAAATTTCACTGTTCCTCACAACTCCAAGAAACAAATTTCACTGTTCCTCGCCAAATGCCATAGTAAATGCATGTGGGTCGTTTCTGACCTATGTGTGTAAACTTGATGTAGAAATACAAAAGCTGTGCTTGTTCATAGAGTAAGAAAGGAAAAATAAAAATGATGATGTGTGCTAAACAAAAACAAAATATTTATTGAATACTTGGAATAGTAAATGATAAAATACATTTATTTCACAGATATATCATAGAAACACTCAGCCATACATGAAATAACATAGAAAATGATTATGGGTCATTTTTGACCCATGTTGTGCATTAGAAGGGCAGTGATACAAAAAGGGGTTTTATTCAAAAAGTAAGAAGGAAAAAATAAAACAAGGATGTATGATGAACAAAAACAAGTTAATTGAGGAATACCTGGAATACTGAATGATGAAATTAATTTATTGCAAAGATATAGAACATAAATGCACAACATGGGTCACTTTTGACCCATGTTGTGCATCAAGGGGTTACTAAATTCAAATCTACACAATGACTCACGGATAGTCCCTGTTATTACAGCTTTGAGACTATCTCTCTTGATACTTTAAGCTCATGTCAGCTTCTAAACCAACTACTTGCCTACTTGACCCTTTACCAGCAAAACTTTCCCCCCAATTGTATTCGGCCAGTTACCCCACTCTTCCAAGCCGTCCCGGTCGCTGCTCCATCCCCTCTGCCAATCCGGGGATGGTTGCAGACTAGACTACCACATGCCTCCTCTGATACATGGGGAGTTGCCAGCCGCTTCTTTTCACCTGACAGTGAGGAGTTTCACCAGGGGGACGTAGCACGTAGGAGGATCATGCTATTTGCTATCCCCCCCCCCCCCGAACAGGTGCCCCAACTGACCAGAGGAGGCGCTAGTTCAGCGACCAGGACACACACCCACATCCAGCTTCCCACCCACACACACAGCTAACTGTGTCTGTAGGGACGCCCGACCAAGCTGGAGGTAACACGGGGATTGGAACCAGGATCCCCGCATTGGTAGGCAACGGAATAGTGTTATGGCTCGCTCACCCCGCGCCGTGGCCCGCCCACCCCGCGCCGGCAGCCAATCGGCTCGTCAGGGCCGGGCTTAGTCATCAGGGCTGGGCTTAAGTTTGGTGGCTTCCCACGTGCCCGTTGTCAGTTCGTGTTGTAACCTCCCCGCAGTAGCGGCCACTCTCCTCTCACGGTCCTTTTCTCTACGAACTCATCCCAGCCCTTGGTTCATGTTTTTCCCTTGCAAAGTTTCCCCGTGGAAGTATCCTGCCGTGTTCCCGTTTGGATTACCCGCGAGTTTTTTTCCCCCTTGGACTTTCCGTTTTTTCCTTGTCACTCATTGCCTTCCGACGTTTAACTATTTGTACGTGTAAGGAATAAAGTACGCCAGTTTTCGGCTAACCCCATCGCTGTCTGGTGTCGTGCGCTTGGGGTCTTCCACAAACCCTAACAGTACGAACTGACCATGACGACCCCAGCCGACACAGAGAGCGTACCGGCCAGCCCGCTTCGAGCGGCTCTCATCGAACAGATCCAACTGACTAACTCCCACACCCAGCAGCTAGAGGCGGCCTCCGCCGCGGTGAGAGATCTTCAGACTCGGGTCCAGCCCCTCCAGCCCTGTGTGGGTAACCTAACGAGGCAGCAGGCGGCGTTGGCGAGCCAACAAGCAGAGATCCTGCGGCAGTTGCAAACCATCACGGCGGCTCTCACCATCCAGCCGCCGGGCCAGCCTGCCCCTGGAGTCGTGGGTAACCCGCCCCCTGGGCCCGCTGCTCCGGTTAACCCTGTGGGGCTCAACCCAGTTCCCCGGGAGCCCTGCCTCTCCAGCCCACGACCGTTTGATGGCGACTTTGAGACCTGTGCCACGTTAATCATGCAGTGTGAGCTGGTCTTCCTGCACCAACCCAGCATGTTCACGTCTGATGCTGCTCGGGTCACTTACGTGACCAACCTGCTCACAGGCCGAGCAGCTCAGTGGGCCACTGCTTCCTGGTCCATGAAGGCCAGTTTCTGCCTCACCTACAAGGCCTTTGAGGCGGAACTACGGAGGGTTTTCCACCATCCAGTCGGTGGCCAGGACCCTGGTGCTCGGCTGAGCAGTATCCAGCAGGGCAGTGGCAGTGTCACAGACTACTCGGTGGAGTTCAGGCTGGCCGCAGCTGAGAGCGGCTGGAACGACCGGTCACTTCGGGTCACCTTCCGGAGAGGTCTCAGCGAGGCTGTCAAGGACCAGCTAGCCACCCGGGAGGAGCCCACCTCCCTCGAGGACCTGATCAAGCTCGCCATCCGCATCGACGGACGCCTCCGGGAGAGGAGGAGCGAACGAGCCCTGTGTGGATCCCCGTCCATTCCCCAGTCGTCCAGCACTCCTAACAGGATCCCTACTCCTGTTCGCCCCACTTTCCCTGTGGCCGTTTCTCCCCCCGCGCCCCAGACCACAACGGGGGAGGAACCTATGCAGCTGGGGCGCACGTGCCTTAGCCCGGCCGAACGAGAGGCCCGGTTCAAGGTGGGTCAGTGCCTCTACTGTGGCCAGAAGGGACATCTGATCAGCGGCTGCCCCACTCGGCCAAAAGAGTAGGCTCACTGGGGCCCCGGGAGATCCTAGTGAGCCGACTTTCCTGTTCCCGCCGTCCTGCCCCACAGAACCATCTAGTTAGCGTTACCCTGGCCTGGGCTGACCAGCGGCTCACGGTGGGTGCACTCCTCGACTCGGGGGCTGATGAGTGTTTCCTGGACTCGGAGTTTGCTGCCCAGGCTAACATCCCGCTGGAGACGCTGGAGAAGCCCATGGAGGCCTTCGCACTGGACGAGCGCTGCCTGGCCAGCGTCACCCAACGCACCCACCCTGTCTCTCTCACCATAGCAGGTAACCATGTGGAGAGACTTCGGTTCTACATCATCCAGTCCCCGTTAGTCCCTGTGATCCTAGGGCGCCCCTGGTTCGTGCAGCATGAGCCACACATCGCCTGGGCCTCCGGTACCATCATGGAGTGGAGCTCCTCCTGTCATGCCCAATGTCTCCAGGCTGCTCCCGCCCCATCCCCCCGATGTGCCCCTAGTACCCCGCCTCCCGACCTCTCCTCTGTTCCCCCTGAGTACCATGAGTTAGGTGAGGTTTTCAGCAAGACCCGGGCCCAATCTCTTCCTCCTCATCGGCCTTATGACTGTGCTATCGACCTCCACTCTGGGGCACCCTTTCCCAGCAGTCGTCTGTACAGTCTGACCATCCCCGAGAAAGTACGAGTACATCTCCGAGTCCTTGGCAGCGGGGCTCATTCGGCCCTCGTCCTCCCAGGTGGCAGCTGGATTCTTTTTCGTGAAGAAGAAGGACGGGGGCCTCCGACCCTGCATTGACTATCGCCAACTCAACGAGATAACCGTCAAGAACAAGTACCCCCTTCCTCTCATGAGTTCCACCCTTGAGCCCCTCACCCAGGTTACAGTCTTAACTAAGCTGGACCTCCGGTGTGCCTATCATCTGGTCCGGATCCGGAAGGGGGACGAGTGGAAGACAGCCTTTAAGACGCCCCGGGGTCATTATGAGTACCTGGTCATGCCGTTCGGCCTCACCAACGCCCCGGCGGTATTCCAGGCTCTCATGAATGACATTCTCCGCGACATGCTCGACGAGTTTGGGGTGGTGTACCTCGATGACATCCTCATCTTCTCCAGGACCCTCGAGGAACATGTCCAGCATGTCCGCCGGGTACTCGAACGTCTCCTCCGGAACCGGCTCTTCGTCAAGGAAGAGAAGTGCCGGTTCCATTCCCCTTCCGTTGACTACCTGGGCTTCGTCGTTGAGAGGGGACAGACCCGGGCCGACCCCCGCAAGATCCAGGCTGTGGTGGACTGGCCCGATCCCACATCACGGAAGGAATTACAGAGCTTCCTCGCGTTTGCGAACTTCTATCGGAGGTTCATCCGGAACTACAGCTGCGTGGCAGAACCTCTCACCAGGCTGACCTCCCCCTCCCAGCCGTTCATCTGGTCCCCGGCTGCCCGCTCTGCGTTCCAGTCCCTCAAGGAGAGGTTCACCAGCGCCCCGGTCCTGCTCCACCCCGACCCCAAGAGGCAATTCATCGTAGAGGTGGACGCTTTGGACACCGGGTTGGGGGCTGTCCTCTCCCAGCGGTCAGCGTCTGACCAGAAGGTCCACCCATGCGCCTTCTTCTCTCGCCGGTTCCTCCCCGCCGAGGAGAACTACGATGTTGGGAACCGGGAGCTGCTGGCAGTGGTGGCTGCTCTGGTGGAGTGGCGCCATTGGCTGGAGGGGGCGGAACAGCCATCTGGACGGATCATAAGAACTTGACGTTCATCCGGGCAACCAAGCGCCTCAATGGTCGGCAGGCACGGTGGGCCAGCTTCCTCAGTCGGTTTTACTTCACGCTGACTTATCACCCCGGGTCCCGCAACACGAAGGCAGACTCCCTGTCCCGACAACACCCGAGGAGGGAGCCAGCTACAGAGGAGCCGACTCCCATCCTTCCTGAGGCCAGGGTGGTTGGCGTGGTTACCTGGGGCATCGAGACCGTGGTCAGGCAGGCGTTGCGCTCCCATCCCGCCCCGAGCCACGTCCCTCCACGCCACCTATTCGTCCCGGACGCAGTGCGGCCCCGGGTTCTCCAGTGGGGCCATGCCAGTCAGTTTGCTTGCCACCCGGGTGTCCACCGCACCTTCACCTTTCTGGCTCGGCGTTTCTGGTGGCCCACCATGAGGAACGACGTCGGGGACTTCGTAGGGGCCTGCTCCGTCTGTGCTCGCAGCAAGGCCTCTCACCAGGCACCCGCGGGTCTGCTGCAGCCCCTCCCAACTCCAAGCCGGCCCTGGTCCCATGTGGCGTTGGATTTTGTCTCCGGACTGCCTCCCTCCCAGGGTAACACTGTGATCCTGACAGTGGTGGACCGCTTCAGTAAGGGAGTGCACCTGGTGGCCCTCCCCAGACTCCCATCGGCGTCTGAGACGGCGGACCTCCTGACGAGCCACGTGTTCCGTCTCCACGGCCTTCCCCTGGACGTCGTCTCGGACCGAGGGCCCCAGTTCGTCTCCCAGGTATGGCGGGCCTTTTGTAAGGTGTTGGGTGCCTCTGTTAGTCTCTCCTCTGGCTATCACCCACAGACTAATGGACAGACAGAGAGGATGAACCAGAGCGTGGAGTCTGCCCTCCAGTGCGTGGCCGCCAAGAAGCCCAACTCCTGGAGCCGGTTCCTCCCCTGGGTCGAGTATGCCATCAACTCCCTGGTCAGCTCTGCCACCGGCCTCTCACCTTTTGAGGTGTCCCTGGGCTACCAGCCGCCTCTCTTTGCTGCGCAGGAGTCGGAAGTGGCGGTTCCCTCCGTGCAGGCCCATCTGAACCGGTGTCGTCACGTCTGGGAGGTGACCAGAGCTGCTCTGCTCCAGGCAGCTGAGCGCGCCAGTCGGGGAGTCAACCGACGCCGGTCCCCAGCACCTACGTACCAACCAGGCCAAAGGGTGTGGCTGTCCTCGAAGGATCTCCCGCTTCAGTCCACCGCGAAGAAGCTGAACCCCCGGTTTGTCGGGCCCTTTGAGATCAGGAAGGTTCTCAGCCCCGCGGCGGTGAGTCTTAAGCTTCCGGCTTCCTTGAAGACCCATCCCGTGTTTCATGTGTCTCGGGTTAAGCCTGTCTCCCACAGTCCTCTGATGCCTCCGGCCCCGGCTCCGCCTTCCCCTGAGATCGTGGATGGGCACCCCCAGTGGAAGGTCCGCCGGCAGCTGGACGTCCGGCGCCGAGGACGGGGGTTCCAGTATTTGGTGGACTGGGAGGGCTACGGTCCGGAGGAACGTAGCTGGGTCTCCCGCCAGCTCATCCTGGACCCTGGGCTGCTCACTGAGTTCCATCATTCCCATCCCGACAAGCCGGGCAAGTCGCCTGGTGGCTCCCGTGGAGGGGGGGGGGTACTGTTATAGCTCGCTCACCCCGCGCCGTGGCCCGCCCACCCCGCGCCGGCAGCCAATCGGCTCGTCAGGGCCGGGCTTAGTCATCAGGGCTGGGCCTAAGTTTGGTGGCTTCCCACGTGCCCGTTGTCAGTTCGTGTTGTAACCTCTCCGCAGTAGCGGCTACTCTCCTCCCACGGTCCTTTTCTCTACGAACTCATCCCAACCCTTGGTTCATGTTTTTCCCTTGCAAAGTTTCCCCGTGGAAGTATCCTGCCGTGTTCCCGTTTGGATTACCCGCGAGTTTTTCCCCCCCCTGGACTTTCCGTTTTTTCCTTGTCACTCATTGCCTTCCGATGTTTAACTATTTGTACGCGTAAGGAATAAAGTACGCCAGTTTTCGGCTAACCCCATCTCTGTCTGGTGTCGTGCGCTTGGGGTCTTCCACAAACCCTAACAAATAGACTGCTACGCTACCAGGACGCCCCTTCCACAGATTCTTTTAAGGGCTCGTGTGTGATCATTCAGCCAGGGGAGGTTATTTTATTTTTGTTCCCTAGTTTTAAACAGTGCGATTTGGTCGATGGTGGATAGGCGCTGATAACTGAATGAATTTAACAGTGCATCTGGATTGAGAAGGGAATATAGCGGAATTAAAGGATGATGAATTAAAGCATTACATAATTTAACTGCAGAACCAGCATGGAGAATGCGAGAGCGTGTTTTAGACTAGAGAGGAATAGAGAGCTGTAGAGGAACTTCAAAAACAACAGTTTTATGGTATGTTACAAGCCTATCCACCAGATTGACACTCGAGAGAAAAACCAGATGAGAGTGCAGGGTCTAAGATGTGACTTTTGGAATGTGTACTCCCTTTAACAGGTTAAAAGAGTCTGTAAGATCTAAAAAAAAAGAAAAAAAGAAGTGAAGTGAGGGAATGGGAAGGACAACATACATGAATATCAAAATCACCAAGAATAGGCACCCTGTCATATTTAGGCATGAAAATATACGTATATGTCAGAACTAACTGAATTAGGGGTCTATAAATTAAGATGCAGAGTAAAGTAGGAGGGCCAGTGATTAAGAAACTTTAAACCCCAAACGAGATAAAATTACCACAAGTAACAGGATGGCACTTAAGACCTACCTTATAAACAACACCTAGGCCACCTCCTCTACCAGAGGTTCTGGCAATATTAAAATATGCAAAATCAGAGGGACTAGCCTAAATCAGGGAAACAGTGTCCCCTGGAGACAGCCATGCCCCAGTAATCCTAAAAAAGTCCAGATTATTAGAAACAGTAAAATCATTAATGATAAATGACTTATTACCCAAACATCTCGCATTCAGGAAGCCAAAACTGTTTGGTATTGTAGCCGAACATTATGAGTGCGCCTATACTAATTAAAGTGAGAAAATAATCCCACGGACTTTCCGAAGACTACACCCAGGGTGGCATGTTCTTATTGCTCTCACATTACACCTTTTACCTTGTTCAGCCCCCCTGCATAACAGATACACCATTTCTGTTTATACCCTTCACAATAAGAGCCCCTGACCATATAAACTGCATCACTAGACTTAAAATCACTCAGAACATTATTTTTTATAAATGTATTTTTAGTCCCCCCCCCCCCCTTATCCCACCCGATTAACCCAATGGCATATGGCCGGAACTCTTGTAGAATAACTACCCTGGCTCACGTTTCTACAGGAAGGAGATAGTCGCACCACTAGCTTCCCTCAAACTCGCGTCGGCTGCTCTCGCTCTTTTACACGCTGAAGCCTCGCATGGACTGGATTAACTTCAGGCCGCGAAGGGAGAATGCCTTCGGTTGCTTGGCTGCAGGCGCCCGGGTAAACCAGAGGGGTCGCTGGAGAACAACCAGTCCCCGAACACTACACCGATCTACACCCACTATAAGGGTGGCCTAATGAATGCCTTACCCCGTGGACGGACGCTCTGGCCGCGACCGGTTACGGCGAGTCTGGGATACGAACCTCCCAGCCACGTGACGAGCGGACTGCAAGAACGGTGGTTTATTCCGCTCGACCATCTGAGCGGCTGTACTGAGAACATTATTGATATTGATATTAATTTTATTTAGAACATGTTAACATAAAATGAAATATTGTGGCGAATTCTACTAGAGTGCTTCAGCTCCGGGTTCATTCGCATATTACCCACAATGCAACTGAGTTGGTTACGTTGGTTATGTTGTGGGTCATCCAAAGGACTTGAATCAAGTGCAACTGGACTTGGTATATATCCGTGAAGACGTTTCGCCCCTCATCCAAGAGGCTTCCTCAGTTCGTGCCTTTCTGACTAGACCAAGCTAGTCTGACTGGCTGGTGATGATACTCAGTATTTATCCTCCAGGAGTCGTTGTCAGAGCTATTGATATGTGTGGCTCTTTGTGATCAGATGTTTTGTGTACCGATGTTATGGCCGCGCCCGTCATTATCGGAGCTATTGATATGCGTGGCCCTCCTGTGCTCCGATATCAATAGCTCTGACAACGACTCTTAGAGGATAAATACTGAGTCTCATCACCAGCCAGTCAGACTAGCTTGGTCTAGTCAGAAAGGCACGAAATGAGGAAGCCTCTTGGATGAGAGGAGAAACGTCTTCACGGATATATACCAAGTCCAGTTGCACTTGATTCAACTCCTTTGGATAACCATGACCTGGATGAATGAGAACATTCACAGACACGTTATGTTGTGGGATACTGCACATGTTAAAAACGGACATATCTGTTACAGATAGCGGTGATGTGGTGGAAGGTAATGGGGACGTTATGAGAGAAGTTGATTAGACAACATGCTATTTCCCACCATGAGGGTAAAGGCAAATAGATAGGGTCGCTTCGGTGGCCAAAAAAAGGATTAAGCTGAGACCAATACGAACTTGTGTCTGTTATGACTAGCTTGGCTTGCGGTCATTAAAAGCTTACTTGTTAACTCTGAAAGGTTGGCTAAGAAGCCCATTATTTAACCACGTCACATTGGTGTCAGAAGTGGGATGGACTTCTTTAGACAGCAAACGTTGGCCGAAGGGCGTAACCGAAAGTCGGCCTGTGAGCGTATGGAAATCGCTGCTCTCGAAAAGGGGATCAGAGGTCTGCTCTGTCTGCCAGATGGGAGTAGCGCAGTGCGGCCTCAGGAAGGGGGAGACCCGTGCCCACCCCTGAGTGCGGTAGACGCGCTGGGTAATGTCCGAGGGGCGGAGTCCCAAGGAAATGGAAAATTTTTTCTCTTTCAGAGCGAGTCCAATGAGGAGTCCCCACCGCGGCCTGCCCCGACCGTGCGACGAAAAGCAGCCGGAGCTTCATGCCATGGGGAGGCCACCAGAAGCAAGTTGGACATGACCCGTGGAGAGAGAGCCACCAGCGGCGGCCATCAGGAGCAAGTTGGGCACGACTGGAGAGTATGTCACCAGGGGGAAACATCAGCAGCAAGCTGGACACGATCTACAGAGAGGGAACTTCAACCCAAGTTACTCACTGCCACTACTGGAGAGTGGAACACACCTTGCAGATATGGTTCCAGTACAAGACTCTCCAACTGTACCGACCCCTGGCCAAGCCCAAACACTCCCTCGGTGAAGTTGTGGTGCTACGACGGGAGCTCCAGCTGGGAAGGATTCCTTGCTCAGTTCAACCTGATTGCTAGAGTGATGAGATGGACAGAAAACCAACAAGTAGTCAACCTAGCAGCAGCCCTGGAGGGAGAAGCAAGGCAGGCACTCCTAGGCCTGGTGGCTGGAGAGATATCACTGGGGGCGCTAACCACTGCCCTGGGTCGCCGGTTTGGCACGACCAATCACTGATTAGCCTCCGGGATCAACTCCATTCAAGACAGAGACAAGGCCAGGAGAGGTTTGGTAACCTGGTGGCTGACATTCAACGCCTGGTGAGCCGTGTGTATCCTGATATACCCCAATCTGCCATCCAATGCCTGGCCCTGGATTCCTTCCTACGGGCTTTACAGCCACTTCACCTCAGGCAACAGGTGCGGATGGCAAAGCCACTCACCATTGAAGAGGCGCTGCATAGGGCAGAGGAGGTGGAGGCCATTATGGCGGAAAAAGGAGCGGCCCCTACACTACACCATCATGTGCGGGCACTGCAGGAAAGAGAAGAGGAGCCACGCACATCCGTCCAGGCAGCACGACGAGCAGAGACATTTCTGTGCTGGGGCTTTGAGAAACCAGGGCACCAAAGAAGGCAGTGTCAGAAGACAAACAGACGCTTTTACCAACATGTACGGAGGCCTGTCACCCAAGTAGCCGCCTCTTCTGAACCGGGAAACGACCAAGGGTCGGCCTAGAGGGGGACTGGCCGGCCCACACAACCTCCCCCCAGAGTAATAATCCCAGAGTTGTTGGACGGATTGGCGCTGGCTTCAGCCTCCATGTCTCCTGTCAGCTGAATGGCAATACCTGCATTGCCGTAGTCGACACCGGATCCACCATCAGCTTGGTGAGACCAGGGGTCCTAGGAGAAGAAGTACAGTGGATGCCGACAGAAGTAAAGATGGAGACAGTTAAAGGTCAGTGTGCTAGAATGGAGGGGAGAAGTAAACTGACCCTTAAGATGGGAGAAATGGAGGTACAGCAAGACTTTTGGCTAGCAGACATACGAGAGAGTTGTATCCTTGGACTGGATGCCTTGAGAGCCATTGGTGCGGTGGTAAGGGCGGCCGGTCCACAGCTGGAGGTGGGCAACCAAGTGCTGAATGCCATTACCGTACGCAGCAATCCGGGGGGCAATAAAGGTGGATCACGAATCTTGTGCTTGGCTTCAGAACCATGGGAAGGTACATCACCAGAAACGGCCTCTGCACTGGAAGAACTGGCCCAAAAGTGCATGGAGGGTTTGAGCCAAGAAGAGGGGGAGCAAGTACGGAACCTGCTGATAGAGAACAGACACCTCTTCGCTTCGAGTGATCTGGAGTGTGGCCGCACCAATCTTGTACAGCACCACATTGACACGGGTAATGCGGACCCAGTCCGCCAGAGAGCTCGCCGTCTCCCTCTGATGAAATTTCAAGAGGCAGAAGCAAAGATCGAGGAGATGGCAGCTGCAGGGATCATTGAACCCTCCGCTAGCCCGTGGGCGTCCCCTGCCGTGCCGGTTACCAAGAAGGATGGTTCCCTCCGATTTTGTGTGGACTATCGGCGACTAAACAACCTGACCCGGAAAGACTCGTACCCACTCCCCCGCATCGACGAAGCTCTGGACTGTGTGGCGGGTTCCCAACGGTTCAGCTCCCTGGATTTAAGAAGTGGGTACTGGCAGGTAGAGATGGCCCAAGAATCCCGGGCAAAGACTGCCTTCACCATTGGCTGAGGACTCTGGCAGTTCACAGTCATGCCATTTGGCTTATGTAATAGCCAGGCCACATTTGAACGCCTCATGGAGCGTGTCCTTGGCCCCATCCCTCGCTCTGCCTGCGTGGTGTACCAGGATGACCTCCTGGTGCATGCAGCTACGTTTACTGAGGCCCTCTCCAATCTCCTACTGGTGCTCAAACGCATCAAGGCAGCCAACCTACGACTCAATCCGAGAAAATGCAATCTACTGCAGCGGGAGACAAGTTTCCTTGGACATGTGGTGGGGCCCGGAGGTGTGTCCACGGACAATGACAAGGTCACTGCAGTCAGGGATTGGCCAACGCCCACCTCAGGAAAGGAGGTGAGAAGTTATCTGGGACTGGCATCATATTACCGTCGGTTCGTGCACGCCTTTGCAGACGAAGCCCGTCTGCTCCACCAGCTCACAGCGAGGCATCAAAAGGATTGGGACCGCCATCTGCCCCTGGTACTCATGGCATACCGGTCGGCCATTCAGGAGTCCACGGGGTGCACCCCAGCTGCACTAATGTTTGATCGGGAGCTACGGACGCCTGTGGATCTGGTCTTTGGCAAGCCGCCAAACCCACCAGTACAAGGACCGCCGGGCCAGGACTATGTAGACGCACTACAGGACCGGATGGAGGCTACTCATCAGCTGGCTCGAGAGAATATGGCCTCTGCAGGGGAAAGGCAGAAGAGAGCCTATGATGTACGTTGCCACCGCAAAGAGTACCAGCAGGGGGACAACGTATGGGTGTATAACCCACGGCGAAAGAAGGGATGGTCCCCAAAGCTGGACAGCAACTAGGAGGGGCCCTGCCTCATCCTGAAGAGGATCTCAGAGGTTACCTATAGAGTGAAGCTCCACAGCCGCCCTCGGATAGTCATCCTTCACCAAGATCGCCTTGCACCTTACTTAAGCCAGGACAGCGACCCAGCTGAGACTGAAAGTGCGGTGGGAAGAGGTGGGATGCCAGACTCCTTGTTGTGGTTACACCGCCCCGAGCTGCCTCCCCGGCACGTTCAAGCCACTCCCCCAGCTCGGACGTGCCGGAAACATCCGAGCGCTCGGCTCGCGCTCTGAGGAGACGAGCGCTGCACTGCACCAGGTGTTTGCCATCATCCATCAGGCACACCTGTGGCAATCAGGCAGCCTTCTACAAGAAGCCTCCCAGAACGTCTCTCAGTGCTTCGACGTACTGAACCCTGCGGTAAAGTTCTGACAAGCCCTCCAGCGTTCCTTGCATTCTGTTTATTCCCCAGTGTCTTATCTTCGTGTCTCTGTTTCCTCCCAAGACTCTCCCTCCGCGATTTCCACGGCTCCCCGCGTCTCCCTCGTCCCCAGCGACCTTCACGTTTCTCCCCGGACCTCTCCTGCGATCTCCCCCCTTGTCCCTCTATCTGGACCCCTCCTTTCGGACTCGACTTCCCGGATCTCGGACCTGGACTTTCTCGGACAACCCCTCTTGGATCACGGACTGGACTTTCTCGCCAGGTGCACGCACATTTTTTCAATACCTCCTGGTCATTTACATACCGCACCACACATTGGCTAAAAACACTCACACATAGTTATTCACGCAAACCACGGGACACCACACATAGTTTATTCACACATCCCACTAACAGAACGCCTTTTTTCACCATACATTTCCCTCCCACAATAAAACCCCCCTTTGTAGACTTAGAAGTTATCTCGTGTCTGTCTGTCTTGGGTTTCGCCACACGGGTCAGGTTCTGGTGCGCGAGCATAACAGAACGTCGAAGCCATTATGGACCCAGGCAAACCCAAGGAGCGGACGGTCCCTGTGACGCCCCAGAGCCCCGTCCCCCTAGAGGCAGTAGTAAGAAGTCACAGTTGCCAACTTGCCGCTCTCTGCTCAGAGCTTACTACTGCCTTCACCCGTGTCACCGGAGAGATCAGCGATCTTCAGTCCGGCTCCCAGGCCGCGACGAGCGCGTTAGATGCCCTCACCGCGCAGATCGCTGCACTCTCCACAGCGGTCTCCAGGATGAGCGACCACCCTGCCCTGGCCTCGGTCTCTGCCCCCAGCTCGGCCTCCGGTTTCCCCGTTCCTGGTCCCGACGTTCCCCCTCCGAGTCAACCCCCACTGGACCCCCGGTGGGAGCCTAACCTCCCCTGCCCCAAGGCCTTCGGTGGGGAGTTCGAGCTGTGCAGGGGTTTCCTTGGTCAGTGTGAGCTCCTGTTCAAACACCAGCCAGCTAGGTATAGGACAGGAGAGACCAAGGTAGCCCTTGTCATGTCCCTCCTCACCGGCAAAGCCCTCAGCTGGGCCATAGCGGCGGTAGGCCATACCGAGCAGCTCGCCTCGGACTATGGTGCCTTCCGCCGCGAGTTCAATCTGGTGTTCGACCACCCAGCTGACGGGCAGGACGCTGCCGGCCGCCTCCATTCCATCCAACAGGGAGCCAGGTCGGTGGCAGTTTATTCCTTGGAGGTAAGGATACTCGCGGCAGACAGTGGGTGGGATGACACTGCGCTCAAGAGCGCGTACAGGAGGGGGCTGAGCGACCCCATCAAAGATCTCATCGTTCGGGACCGCCCTGCCTCCTACAACGAGCTCGTCACCCTCGCCCTCCAGATAGACGAACGGCTGCGGGAGCGGCGCCAGGAACGCGCCCCGCGCGCTGGCCCCTCCCATAGACCAACCCCCGTCCGTCCTACCGGTGCCTTCCCTGGGTCAGCGTCCCGTGGGCTTTCTCCACCCTCACACTCCCCCTCGCAACCCTGGGTGGCTTCTGGATCCAGGCCGGAGGAGGAGCCCATGCAGTTGGGTCGGTCACGGCTCCCGCTGGAAGTTAGGGAGCAGAGGATGCATGGCCACCTCTGCCTCTACTGCGGGAGGTCGGGCCACTATATCAAGGCCTGCCCGACTCGCCCCAAAAGACCCGGCTCACTAGTGAGGGGTGTCCTAGTGAGCCTGACGACCCTTCCTCAGCCCCAGCCCAAGAAGGAGCACAACCACCTTTTTCCGGTCACTCTCACCTGGGGTAACCACTCACTGTCTGTTGGTGCACTCCTGGATTTGGGGGCGGACGAGTGTTTGATGGACACCTCGCTGGCCCGGCAGGCCGGCATTCCACTCGTCCCCCTAGACACACCCCTCACAGCCCAAGCCCTAGATGGTCGTTCACTTGGTAAAATCACACACAGCACTGCTTCCCTCACCCTCACTCTTTCGGGTAATCACGTGGAAGCTATCCGTTTCTTGGTTTTGCACGCCCCCACAGCGCCCCTGGTGTTAGGAAGACCGTGGTTGGAACGGCACGATCCCTACATCTCTTGGTCTACTGGGCGGATTTTGGCTTGGAGCGTTGCGTGTCATGCCAACTGCCTTCGCTCCGCCCACTCCCCGTCCAGCGGCCTCAGACCCGTGCCTCCTCCCACGGATCTCACTGGTGTTCCTTCCATTTATCACGATTTAGCCCCTGTATTTAGTAAAGAGAGTGCACTTTCCCTCCCCCCTCACCGTCCCTATGATTGTGCCATAGATCTCTTTCCCGGGGCCGCCCTTCCCACCGGTCGGTTGTATAACCTCTCCGTCCCAGAGAAGGAGGCTATGCGCAATTATATCACAGAGTCCCTGGCCTCAGGAATCATAAGGCCCTCGTCTTCCCCGGTGGCGGCGGGCTTCTTTTTTGTGGCAAAGAAGGAGGGCAGCCTGAGGCCTTGCATAGATTATCGAATGTTAAATAATATCACGGTGAAAAATAAATACCCACTCCCCCTTATGAGTTCCACGTTCGAGCCACTCACTCACGCCACGGTGTTCACGAAGCTGGACCTGCGCAGCGCGTACCACCTGGTGCGCATCCGGGAAGGGGATGAATGGAAGACGGCCTTCAACACCCACCTAGGGCATTTCGAGTACCTCGTTATGCCCTTCGGCCTCACCAACGCCCCGGCCGTCTTCCAGGCATTGGTCAACGACGTGCTCCGGGACATGCTGAACACGTTCGCGATGGTGTACCTGGATGACATACTCGTGTTCTCCAGGACTGAGGAGGAACACCACCAGCATGTCCGCCTGGTCCTCCAACGGCTGCTGGAGAACAGGCTCTTCGTGAAAGCCGAGAAGTGCGTGTTCCACTCCGCCTCCATGGAGTTCCTTGGCCACATCGTGGAGAAGGGGCTCGTCCGCACTGACCCCAGGAAGACCCGAGCGGTGGAGGAGTGGGCACGGCATCACGCCACCAACAGGACGCAACTCCAGCGCTTCCTGGGGTTTGCAAACTTCTACCGGCGCTTCATCAGGGGGTTCAGCCGTGTGGCCGCCCCCCTCACTGCACTCACCTCCAACCTCCGCCCCTTCTCCTGGACCTCGGAGGCGGAAGCCGCCTTCTTGGCCCTGAAGAGGCTGTTCACAACGGCTCCGGTGCTCGCCCACCCGGACCCGTGCAGGCAGTTCATCGTGGAGGTGGACGCATCGGACACGGGCATCGGAGCCGTCCTCTCCCAGCGGTCGGAGGAGGACCAGAAGATCCACCCATGCGCCTTCTTCTCCCGGCGTTTCAGTCCTGCGGAGAAGAATTATGACATCGGCAACAGGGAGTTGCTGGCCGTCCACGCCGCCCTAGAGGAGTGGAGACACTGGCTGGAGGGAGCAGGGCAGCCGTTCATCGTATGGTCCGATCACAAAAACCTGACCTACGTACGGACGGCTAAGAGGCTCAACCCCAGGCAGGCGCGCTGGGCTCTCTTCTTCAGCCGGTTCGACTTCACCCTCACCTACCGCCCGGGCACCAAGAACGTCAGGGCAGACGCCCTCTCCCGTCTGTTTCCAGAGGGGTCCCCTGACGCCCCAGACACCATCCTTCCCCCGGCCCGGGTGGTGGGCGCCGTCACCTGGGCTATCGAATCAGTGGTGAGAAGGGCCCAGCGCGCCCATCCCGACCCAGGCAATGGACCCCGGAACCGGCTATTTGTGCCTCCCTCTGTCCGGCCCCAGGTGCTGGAGTGGGGCCACTCCAGCCATCTTGCCTGCCACCCCGGTGTCTACCGAACGGCGGCCTTCATCCGCAGGGGTTTCTGGTGGCCCATCATGGAGGCAGACACCAGAGAGTTCGTGGCAGCCTGCACCACCTGCGCCCGCAGCAAGGCTCTCCATCGCCCTCCAGCAGGTCTCCTGCGCCCCCTTCCTGTCCCCGGCCGACCTTGGTCCCACATTGCCTTGGACTTCGTAACTGGCCTCCCCGTGTCCCAAGGCAATGACACCATTCTGACCATTGTCGACCGGTTTTCCAAGGCCGTCCATTTTGTTGCCCTCACCAAACTCCCCTCTGCAGTCGAGACGGCGGACCTTCTCGTCTCCCACGTCGTCCGACCTCATGGGATTCCCCTGGACATTGTCTCTGACCGTGGTCCCCAGTTCACTTCGAAGGTATGGCAGGCCTTCTGTAAGGGGATTGGGGCCACGGTCAGCCTCTCCTCCGGGTATCACCCCCAGACCAATGGGCAGGCAGAGCGGGCCAATCAAGCCCTGGAGGCGGCTTTGCGTTGCGTTACCACCAGCAACCCCGCCTCCTGGAGCAAGTACCTGCCCTGGGTGGAGTACTCGCTCAACTCCATGGAGAGTTCGGCTACCGGTTTGTCCCCCTTCGAGTGTTCCCTGGGCTATCAACCCCCTCTGTTCCCCCATCAGGAGTTGGAGGTGGCGGTCCCGTCCACGAGGGCCCATCTCCGCCGATGTCGGCGCGTTTGGAAGACCGCCCGGGCCGCTATGTTGCGAGCTACAGAGCGGGCCCGGCGCAGCGCCAACCGGCAGAGAGTGCCGGCCCCAGCTTATCGACCTGGCCAGAGGGTATGGCTCCTGGCCCGGGACCTGCCCCTCCCTACCCTCAACCGGAAGCTGGCTCCCCGCTACGTCGGTCCCTACACCATCGACCGCATCGTCAACCCTTCGGCGGTGCGTCTCCATCTCCCTACCTCACTCAAGATCCATCCCGTCTTCCATGTCTCGCGCCTCAAACCGGTAGCCACCAGCCCCCCTCCCCCTGTCCAAGCTCCTCCACCCCCCAGGGTCCTCGACGGTGGTGACATGGTCTGGGATGTCGACCAGCTGCTCGCCGTACGCCGCCGGGGGCGTGGGTACCAATACCTGGTGGACTGGGTTGGCTATGGGCCCGAGGACCGCAGCTGGGTTCCCCGGTCCTACCTGGCCGACCCTGCACTCCTGGAGGAGTTCTATCGGGCCCACCCCAACGCCATCGGACGGTCGCCCGGTGTCTCCCGTAGGAGGGGGGGTCCTGTTGTGGTTACACCGCCCCGAGCTGCCTCCTGGTCATTTACATACCGCACCACACATTGGCTAAAAACACTCACACATAGTTATTCACGCAAACCACGGGACACCACACATAGTTTATTCACACATCCCACTAACAGAACGCCTTTTTTCACCATACATTTCCCTCCCACAATAAAACCCCCCTTTGTAGACTTAGAAGTTATCTCGTGTCTGTCTGTCTTGGGTTTCGCCACACGGGTCAGGTTCTGGTGCGCGAGCATAACAGAACGTCGAAGCCATTATGGACCCAGGCAAACCCAAGGAGCGGACGGTCCCTGTGACGCCCCAGAGCCCCGTCCCCCTAGAGGCAGTAGTAACCCCCCAGTGTCTTATCTTCGTGTCTCTGTTTCCTCCCAAGACTCTCCCTCCGCGATTTCCACGGCTCCCCGCGTCTCCCTCGTCCCCAGCGACCTTCACGTTTCTCCCCGGACCTCTCCTGCGATCTCCCCCCTTGTCCCTCTATCTGGACCCCTCCTTTCGGACTCGACTTCCCGGATCTCGGACCTGGACTTTCTCGGACAACCCCTCTTGGATCACGGACTGGACTTTCTCGCCAGGTGCACGCACATTTCCTCAACACCTCCTGGTCATTTACATACCGCACCACACATAGGCTAAAAACACTCACACATAGTTATACACGCAAACCACGGGACACCACACACAGTTTATTCACACATCCCACTAACAGAACGCCTTTTTTCACCATACATTCCCCTCCCACAATAAAACCCCCCTTTGTAGACTTAGAAGTCATCTCGTGTCTGTCTGTCTTGGGTTTCGCCACACGGGTCAGGTTCTGGTGCGCGAGCATAACAGTGTGTGTGTACATGTCTGTTTGTGTGTGAGTGCGTATGTATCTGTGTGTGCGTGTGTGTGTGTGTGTGTGTGAGTGTAGGTTGTGTTTGTGTGTTTGAATGTCTGTGTGTGTTTGTCTGTTTGTGTGTGTGTCTGTGCATGTCTGTGTTTATGTGTCTGTGTCTGCATGTCCGCCTGTGTGTGTTTGTGCGTTTGTGTGTGCGTGTGTCTGTTTGTGTGGATATGCATGTCTGTGTGTGTGTGTGTGTGCATGTCTGTGTGTGTCTATTTGTGTGTGTTTGTGAATGTGCAGGTTTATGTGTGCACATGTTGGTGTATGTTTGTGTTTGTCTTTGTTTGTGTGCGTGTATCTGTGTGTGTGCATTTTGGTGTGTGTGTACATGTCTGTTTGTGTGTGTGCATGTCTGGTTGTGTGTGTGTGTACATGTCTGTTTGTGTGTGTGTTTGTGCATGTCTGTTTGTGTGAGTGTAGGTTGTGTGTGTGTACATGTGTGTTTGTGTGTGTGCGCATGTCTGTCTCTGTGTGTGTGTGTGTGTGTGTGCATGTCTGTTTGTGTGCACATATCTGTTTGTGTGTGTGCATGTCTGTTTGTGTGTGTGTGTGTGTTCATGTCTTTGTTTGTGAGTGCGTGTGTATCTGTGTGTGTGTGTTTGCATGTCTGTTTGTGTGTCTGTGCATGTCTGTTTGTGTGTGTGTGTGTGTGCATGTCTGTTTGTGTGTGTATGACTGTGTATGAGTGCATCTGTGTGTGTGTTGAAATATGTCTGTGTGAGTGTGCATGTTTGTGAGATTGTGTGTGCATGTCTGTTTGTGTGTGTGTGTGTGTGTGTCTGCGAGTACATGTCTGTTTGTGGGTGTGTGAGTGTAGGTTGTGTGTGTGTGTGTGTCTGTTTGTGTGTGTGTGTACATGTCTGTTTGGGTGAGTGTGTGAGTGTGTCTGTTTGTGTGTGCGCGCGTGTGTCTGTTTGTGTGTGTGTCTGTGTGTGTGTGTGTGTGCATGCCTGTTTGTGTGTACATATCTGGTTGTGTGTGTGTGCATGTCTGTTTGTGTGTGTTTGAGTGTAACTATCTGGTTGTGTGTGTGAGTGTGCATGTTTGTGTGTGTGTGTGTGCATGTCTGTTTGTGTGTATGTACATGTCTGTGTGTGCATGTCTAATTTGTGTGTCTGTGTTTGTACCGGTCTGTTTGTGTGTGTGTATGTATGTCTGTTTGTGTGTGTGTGTGTGCGTGTCTGTTTGGGTGTGTGTGTGTACATGTCTGTTTGGGTGTGTGTGTTTGTGCATGTCTGTTTGTGTGTGTGTGTGCATGTCTGTTTGTGTGTTTGTGCATGTCTGTTTGTGTGTGTGCGTTCGTGAGTGTAGGTTGTGTGTGTACATGTGTGTTTGTGTGTGTGCGCATGTCTGTGTGTGTTTGTGTGTGCATGTCTGTTTGTGTGCACATATCTGTTTGTGTGTGTCTGTGTGTACATGTCTGTTTGGGTGTGTGTGTTTGTGCATGTCTGTTTGTGTGTGTGTGCATGTCTGTTTGTGTGTACATATCTGGTTGTGTGTGCATGTCTGTTTGTGTGTGTGTGTGAGTGTAACTATCTGGTTGTGTGTGTGTGTGTGAGTGTGCATGTCTGTTTGTGTGTGTGTTTGTGTGCATGTCTGTGTGTGCATGTTTGTTTGTTTGTGTGTCTGTGTGCATGTCGGTTTTTGCGTGTTTGTCTGTAGGTGTGCATGTCTGTTTGTGTGTGTGTGTGTGTGTGTGTGTGTGTGTGTGTGTACATGTCTGTTTGTGTATGTCTGTATGTGTATGTCTGTATGTGTTTCTGTTTTGTGAATGTTTACACTTGATAGTGTGTATTTGTTGGTTTTTGTGCGTTTATGTGTATCTGCATGTCTGATTTTGCGTGTCTGTTCATGCGTGTGTGTGTGTGTGTGTGTGTGTGTGTGCATATCTGTTTGTTTTTGTGTTTGTCTGTGTGTGCGTGTGAGTGTGTGTCTGCATGTCTGTTTGTGTACGTGTGTGTGTGTGTGTGCATTTGTGTTTGTGTGCGTGTGTATGTCTTTTTTGTGTGTGTGATTGTGCATTTCTGTTTGTTGTGTGTGTGTCTGCGTGTGTGTGTACGTGTCTGTGTGTTTCTGTTTGAGTGTGTGTGCGTGTACATGTCTGGTGTGTGTGTGTGTGTGTGTGTGTGTGTATGTCTGTTTGTGTGTGTGTGTGTCTGGTTGTGTGTTTCTAAATGACTGTTTGTGTTTGTGTGCACATGCCAGTGTGTACATGTCTATGTGTGTGTATGCGTGAGTGTGTCTCCTTGTGTGTGTGTCTGTGTTGTGTGTGCATGTCTGTGTTGTGTATACGTGCGTGTGTCTGTTTGTGTTTGTCTGTGTAACCTGCACGACAGGGGAATGGGCCTATGCTTGCACAGGGACAGTTTACAGTCTAATGTCTAAGTTCAGTGGAGATTGGTGTAGGTTTTTTTCTAGACCGGATTCTAGTACTCACCCCAAAGACAACACACACACTCGTGGGTATAGTTTACAATAAAAAAACCAATTTATTTCAACAGTTCAAAGTAAAGTTATTTCAATATCAATACTAAATAGATGTGTTATATATATATATATATATATATATATATATATATATATATATATATTTTACTCTATTATACTTTTTAAAAGTTCTTCCTAATATTCTATTTATTGTCTCTATCTATCTATATTCTATTTTATACCCTTCTAATATATTACTTATGCAGCCATATTCTACACTAACAAATTAAAGAAAATAATCCAAAATAAAGTATGAGTGCACTCAAAGAAAATAATAACGAAAAGAAAAGGGGGAATGATTCAGTCTTCCAATCTGTGCAAGGTGCAATGTCCAGATCCTACCACAATCACAGGGGCAAGTTAATGTAGAGGCGATGATGATGAATCCAAATCCAGGGCGATGATGGGGGCAATCCAAAGGGGGTATCCAAGGGTTCCAAACGGTGTAGCAAGGGGGGTTGTTCGGGGTACTAAAAAACCAGTCAGGATTCCAGCAGCGTACAAAACACAAGAGAAAAGAGTCTTCCTTCTTCCTTCAACGGGAGATCATCTGTCTTTGGATAAAATCAAGATATCCTACGTAAATGGCTATGATTACATGGAACACAGAAAGCTGTTTACTTTTTAGCTTTGGCTAGCGGCTCACCAAGGAAGCTTCATGGGAGGGATCTTTTTTGTCGTAGTTCAAATGTCCTGTAGCTCAAATATCCGTAGTTCCAATATCAATAATTCAGGTATCCATAGTCAAAGTTGTCCGTATTTCTAAATATCCGTATTTCTCTTCTCTATTGTCGACGGTTGTTTGCATGGTTTAAACTCTGTAGCTCGTGTGCCTCCTAGAGGCTACTCGTGGAACTTATATACGTCACAGGGTACATGTAATCATGTGGGTTACATTCTCCCCCTCTAAACCGCATCAGTCTCTGCATGCGTCTAAACACTGTATGGTCTTGCAGAGGGCACTCTAGAAGAATCAGGGACATTTCTGCCCAAACTTTCGAAAAATGAGCCCATGGCTAGGACTAAAGGTCTTCCTAGTTCACCATAACAGAGTCTCTCAGGGGGATGTCTTTCTCTGATAGATCTTCTGATCGGTTCGCTCTCAGACGGGTTTCCGTCAGACAGGTCAGCCTGGCCTGTCACACCAGTGGGCGGTGCACTCTCGGGTTCAAGTGGGTTGTTTTCAGGTGAACGTCCTTCAATAGGTCCAAATTGAGGTACAACAGTAGTGGATGATGCGGGGTCTCCCTCAGGTAAGTGTCTTCGAACAGGTTGAGAGAATTCATCTGTGACTACTTCTGTCTCACGCCCAATTGGTTTCTTTTCAAGTAACTGATTGTGAACAGACTCAGGGGTATGGGGTACTTCACTAAGGAGTGGACTATCAGATTGGGAGAACTCCGACGGACTTGGATTCAACCCGACTGGGTTCAACAGTTCCGTGGCACGTGCTAGAGGGGTGGCCTGTGTGGTTTTCCTAATGCTTTGGGGAAACCTTGTGGAGATCTGTGGATAGCAATCATCATCCTCGTCACTGCTGGGCATATCTGGGTCAACAATATTGTCGTGCCTGGTCTGCTGCGAGACTGTTTCCCTGCGTCTCAGCCTCCTTGTTGGTAAGTTTGTGTCAGGTTCTGAGACTTTATCTGTAACAGGTAGAAAGCCGCAGGGCAGAAGAAGGTCTCTGTGAAGGGTACGGTGTGGACCTTCACCCTGTTCTTGCTTGACGACATACACTGGGCCATCTCCCATCCTCTTCACCACAGTATGGACTTCCTTTTCCCATCTGTCCGCAAGTTTATGTTTTCCTCTTAAATTGACATTCTTCACCAGGACTCTATCTCCGGTAACAAGTTCTGCGGCTCTGATCTTTTTATCAAACCTGGCTTTATTCTTCTCTCCCATCTTCTTAGAGCTTTCAGAAGCAAGTGCATAGCTGTCTTGGAGGCGCTGTCGAAGATGTTTAACATACTCTGAATGCGACTTGAATCCAATTTGGTCTGGTGTAAGGCCTAGAACCAGATCAATGGGTAGTCTTGGCTGTCTACCAAACAACAATTCATATGGAGAGTAGCCTGTGGTGTCATTTTTCGTGCAATTGTATGCATGGACTAGCGGTTTGACAAAGTCCCTCCAATGATATTTATCCTTGTCTTCTAGCGTCCCGAGCATGCTGAGAAGGGTCCTGTTAAATCTCTCGACAGGGTTTCCACGTGGATGGTATGGCGTGGTTCTGATCTTTTCGGTTCCAATCAGACAGCACAACTCCTTGATGGTGTGGGATTCAAAATCTCTCCCCTGGTCACTGAGAAGG
The DNA here is from genome assembly GCF_029633865.1 of Lampris incognitus. NCBI lineage: Eukaryota > Metazoa > Chordata > Actinopteri > Lampriformes > Lampridae > Lampris > Lampris incognitus. The sequence continues at coordinate 59,832,930 of NC_079221.1, forward strand.
CGACTTGGAAAACCATACTGTACAATGAAGTTTTCCCACAGTGTTTTGGCAACCGTATTCGCCTTTTGGTCTTTCGTGGGGATGGCAACGGCAAACTTGGTGAAGTGATCCGTGATGACGAGGATGTTTCTAGTGTCCTTACTATCAGGCTCAATACAGAGGTAATCCATACACACCAGTTCAAGGGGATAACTGGTCTGTATATTCTCCATATGAGCAGCATGCTGGGAATTGGCTTTCCGCCTCACGCATCTTTCACAAGTCCTACACTTCTGTTCAACAGACTGAAACATCTTTGGCCAGAAAAATCTGGAACGAACAAGATGAAGGACACGCTGAGCGCCAAGATGACCGACTTCATCATGAAGGCCTTGCAATGCTCTTTCTCTGTGGCTACTAGGCAGCACCAGCTGATAGATCTGATTCTCACGATCAAGACATTTCCTGAACAGTACTCCATCTATAAGCTCTAGTCTATTCCATTCTCTAAGGAGCAGCTTGACTTCTGACAGTTCAGAGGACATCTCTTGAAAAGTGGGTTTTCGGTTTCCTTGAATGAAACTGATCACACGTCTGATAGATGGATCCTGTTACGTCTCGCCGCTCCACATCCGCTCTGCAGTGTAACCTTGGCCAAGGCTCAACGTCTCCCCGCTCCACACCCGCTCTGCAGTGTAAGCGTACCCGGAGCTCTGCCAACTCCACCTGATGCCTGTTTCCTCGTTACCCCTCCACTCACCTGTTGGCAATCACCTCCCTATATCTGGCTGTGTCACTCTCAGCTTGTTGCCAGTTCGTGCCGTTCCCTGGGAGAGTACTTGTGCTTGTCCTGCTCATCGAAGTTTGTTTACTTACCTGGATCTTCCCTGGAGATTTCTCTGTTGGACCGTCCTCGTTGCTCCCCTTCCCCTGTGCGCTGCTTTCCGTTTACGAAGAGGATTTCTTCACTCCAGCGTTGCTGTGATTTTCCGTTCTCCTTTGGTATCCTCCTGTTTACCCCCCCCTCCTGCCTGGATTAAGGGCCGACTCCACTGTTCCCGGATTAAAGGGCGACTCCACGGTTCCCGGCTTAAAGGTGGACTTCGCGTTTCCTGGTGAGAGTGGACTTCCTGAGTTTTCTCTTCAATAAATTAGCCTGTTGGTCCCGCTACATTGTGCCTTCTGTGTTTGTGCTCTTGGGGTCGGGTGCAAACCCTAACAGTACGAACTGGCCATGACGACCCCAGCCAGCACAGACGGCACACCCACAGCCAATCCGGTGCAAGCAGCCCTAGTAAAACAAATTCAGATTACCAACGCCCATTCCCAGCAATTACAAGAGGCTTCGGTTGCTGTGCAGGGTCTCCAGTCTCAAGTTCAACCCCTGCAAGCTTCTGTGGAAGCTTTAGCTGTCCAGCAGGCGGCGATGGCGAGTCAGCAGGCAGAGATCATGCAACAACTGCAGACCATTTCAGCAGCTCTTGCCAACCAGCAGCTGAACCAGCCTGTACCGCCAGCAAGTGCGCCCCCTGTGGCCGCCGCTCCAGTAGATCCTCCGGTTCCTGTTTATTTACCCCGTGGAACCATCATTACCAGTCCACGCCCATTTGACGGTAACTTTGAGACTTGCTCTACCTTCATTATGCAGTGTGAGCTTGTTTTCACACACCAGCCCACCGTGTTCTCCAGTGATGCTGTTAAGATCGCTTACGTGACCAACCTGCTCAGTGGTCGAGCAGCGCAGTGGGCTACGTCTTCTTGGTCCATGGGGGCCAGCTACTGTAACTCTTATAGAGACTTTGTCGCAGAGCTACGTAAGGTTTTCCACCATCCGGTAAGCGGTCGGGATTCTGACTCACGACTGAATAACATCCAGCAGGGCGGCGCCAGCGTCACAGATTACTCCGTCGACTTCCGCCTGGCTGCCGCTGAGAGCGGATGGAATGACCAGGCCCTGCGTGCCACTTTTCGTAGAGGATTGAGCGAGGCGGTGAAGGATCAACTTGCTACCCGAGAAGAACCCTCATCTCTGGATGACCTCATTGCTCTCGCTATCCGCATTGATGGACGTATCCGGGAGAGAAAGCGTGAGAGGGCCTTGCGTGGAACTTCCTTCAATCCCAGAACTACCTCTGCGTCAGACCGAACCGCTGTTCCCGTTTCCCCGGCCAATCCCTCCTCTGACTCTTTCGCGACAACGCCACCTGGGGATGTAGAAGAGCGGATGGAGGTAGGACGTGCTAGACTTACTCCTGCTGAACGAGAGAGCCGATTCAAGGCAGGTCTTTGCCTGTACTGTGGTCTTAAGGGGCACCGACTCCGCGACTGTCCCTCACGGCCAAAAGATTAGGCTTACCAGGACCAAGGGAGATCCTAGTAAGCCGCCTTTCCTTCTCCCGTGGGTCCGAATCTCGCGGCCATCTTGTTCCTATTGCTTTAGTCTGGGCGGGCCAGAGACTTTCCCTTGGAGCCCTGATTGATTCCGGAGCAGATGATAGTTTTATGGACCTTGACTTTGCCTCGCAGGCAGACATTCCCCTTGAGTCTCTTGGGACCCCCATTGATGCGTTTGCCTTGGATGACCGGAGATTAGCCTGTATCACACAGCGGACCGTCCCCGTTACTCTCACCGTTGCAGGTAACCACACAGAGACAATGCAATTTTACATCATACGTTCCCCGCTTAATCCAGTTATCTTGGGACGCCCCTGGCTCAGACACCATGAACCCCACATCTCTTGGTCCACAGGCACAGTCCTTGGATGGGGCTCTACTTGCCATGCCCAATGCCTTCGTGCAGCTCCTAGTGCTACGCCTTTGAGCTCGCCTACTCCCCTGCCTCCTGATCTCTCCTCCGTGCCCCCTGTGTATCATGACCTTGGTGAGGTATTTAGCAAGACCCGTGCTAAGTTACTCCCGCCTCACCGCCCATATGATTGCGCCATTGATCTCCGTCCTGGGGCTACTCTTCCCAGTAGCCGCCTCTACAACTTGTCACTCCCTGAGAAGGCGGCCATGGAGGAGTACATCACCGAGTCCCTTGCTGCAGGTCTCATCAAGCCCTCGTCTTCCTCTGTTGCTGCAGGGTTCTTTTTTGTGAAGAAGAAGGACGGGGGACTTCGACCTTGTATTGACTACCGGCAACTGAACGCAATCACCATTAAGAACAAGTACCCGCTTCCACTTATGAGTTCGACTTTTGAGCCTCTCTCACAGGCGACCATCTTCACCAAGCTAGACCTGAGGAGCGCTTACCACCTCGTGCGAATCAGGGAAGGCGATGAGTGGAAGACCGCCTTCAAAACACCCCGAGGCCACTGTGAGTACTTGGTGATGCCGTTCGGACTCACAAACGCACCAGCAGTGTTTCAGGCGTTTATGAACGACGTACTCCGTGACATGTTGGATGTGTTTGTCGTCGTTAACCTGGACGACATCCTCATTTTCTCCCAGTCTCTTGAGGAACACGTCCAGCATGTTCGCAGGGTACTGGAGCGCCTCCTCCAGAACCAACTCTACGTCAAGGCGGAGAAGTGCCTGTTTCACTCCCCCTCTGTGGATTACTTGGGATTCATCGTAGAGAAGGGACGGACCAGAGCAGATCCCCGCAAGGTCCAGACAGTGGTGGACTGGCCGGAACCTACCAACCGTAAGGAGCTGCAGAGTTTTCTAGGGTTCGCAAATTTCTACCGGAGATTCATTCGCAACTACAGCCAGCTGGCAGAACCGCTTACTGCGTTGACCTCCCCAGCCAAACCCTTCATCTGGTCTCCTGCTGCCAGCTCTGCTTTCCAAGTCCTCAAGACAAGGTTCACCTCGGCCCCAGTGCTGCTCCATCCTGACCCCAAGAGACAATTCGTGGTAGAGGTTGATGCCTCGGATTCAGGCGTAGGGGGGGTGCTCTCCCAGCGGTCGGCTGAGGACCAGAAACTCCATCCTTGCGCCTTTTTCTCCCGCCGATTTCTGCCGGCCGAGCAGAATTATGACGTTGGAAACCGGGAGTTACTGGCTGTAGTGGCTGCTCTGGAGGAATGGCGCCACTGGCTCGAGGGCGCTGAGCACCCGTTTCTCATCTGGACGGACCACAAGAACTTGACTCACCTGAGGGCAGCCAAACGTCTCAACAGTCGTCAGGCTCGGTGGGCTGGCTTCCTTAGTCGTTTCAACTATGTTCTGACTTACCGTCCTGGGACACGCAACGTAAAGGCTGACATCCTGTCTCGGCTACACCCGAAGGAAGGCGCGTTTGAAGAGCCTGAACCCATCCTCCCTGCGGCTAGAGTGGTCGGTGTGGTCACTTTTGGTCTTGAGTCGGCTGTTCGCACTGCCCAACGTGCTCAACCCGCTCCGAGTAACGTGCCACCCCGTCGCCTCTTCGTCCCAGATGCTGTTCGGTCTCGAGTTCTTCAGTGGGGTCATAGAGGTCGTTTCTCCTGTCACCCAGGAGTTAGTCGTACCCAGTCGTTCATCGCTCGGCGCTTCTGGTGGCCAACTATGCGGGAGGATGTCAAGAGCTTTGTAGCGGCCTGCACTGTTTTGCGCCCGCAGCAAGGCCTCTCACCAGGCGCCATCTGGTCTGTTGTAGCCACTCCTTATTCCTAGCCGCCCCTGGTCTCACGTGGCTTTGGATTTCGTTTCCGGACTACCACCTTCTCGGGGAAACACTGTGGTTCTCACCGTCATAGACCGTTTCAGCAAGGGCGTCCATCTGATAGCCCTTCCCAAACTTCCTTCGGATGCTGAGACCGCGGACCTCTTGATGCAACATGTCTTCCGGCTTCATGGCCTGCCATCAGATGTAGTCTCCGATAGAGGTCCTCAGTTCACCTCACAAGTGTGGCGTGCATTTTGTAAAGGCATCGGAGCCACAGTAAGTCTGTCTTCGGGCTACCACCCCCAAACAAATGGTCAGACCGAGAGGGCAAACCAGAGCATGGAGACAGCGTTGCGTTGTGTATGTAACAGCAAGCCCTCCACCTGGAGTGACTACCTACCGTGGGTAGAGTACGCCACCAATTCCCTGGTCAGCTCTGCATCTGGACTTTCTCCATTCGAGGCATCCCTGGGGTATCAACCTCCCCTGTTCGACCCACAGCAGGATGAAGCGGCCGTTCCCTCCGTACAGCTCCACTTGCGACGCTGTCAGCGTGTCTGGAGGACCATCCGGACAGCACTGCTCAAGGCTGGGGAGCACGCTCGCAGAGGGGCTGACCGGCGACGTACCCCTGCGCCGGAGTACAAGAAGGGACAGAGGGTCTGGCTGTCCACGAAGGACGTTCCCCTCCAGACAACCGACAAGAAACTCTCGCCCCGCTTCATTGGTCCTTTTGAAGTCCAGAAAGTCCTGAGCCCGGCAGCTGTTCGGCTGAAGCTGCCTTCCTCCATGCACATTCATCCTGTCTTCCACGTCTCTCGAGTTAAGCCCGTCTCCAGCAGTCCTCTTATGCCCCCGGTTCCTGAGCCTCCGCCTCCGGAATTTGTAGATGGTCATCCTCAATGGAAGGTCCGCCGGCTGCTTAAAGTCCGGCGCTGCGGCCGCGGGTTCCAGTATCTCGCGGACTGGGCAGGTTATGGACCTGAGGAGCGCAGTTGGATTTCGCGGAAGCTCATTATGGATCCCTCTCTCCTCGCCGACTTCTACCGTGCCCACCCGGGGGCGCCAGGTCAGTCGCCAGGTGGCTCCCGTAGAGGGGGGGGGTACTGTTACGTCTCGCCGCTCCACATCCGCTCTGCAGTGTAACCTTGGCCAAGGCTCAACGTCTCCCCGCTCCACACCCGCTCTGCAGTGTAAGCGTACCCGGAGCTCTGCCAACTCCACCTGATGCCTGTTTCCTCGTTACCCCTCCACTCACCTGTTGGCAATCACCTCCCTATATCTGGCTGTGTCACTCTCAGCTTGTTGCCAGTTCGTGCCGTTCCCTGGAGATTTCTCTGTTGGACCTTCCTCGTTGCTCCCCTTCCCCTGTGCGCTGCTTTCCGTTTACGAAGAGGATTTCTTCACTCCAGCGTTGCTGTGATTTTCCGTTCTCCTTTGGTATCCTCCTGTTTACCCCCCCCCTCCTGCCTGGATTAAGGGCCGACTCCACTGTTCCCGGATTAAAGGGCGACTCCACGGTTCCCGGCTTAAAGGTGGACTTCGCGTTTCCTGGTGAGAGTGGACTTCCTGAGTTTTCTCTTCAATAAATTAGCCTGTTGGTCCCGCTATATTGTGCCTTCTGTGTTTGTGCTCTTGGGGTCGGGTGCAAACCCTAACAGATCCTGTCTTTGAGCCTGATACCAGTCATTGTGAGTCATTCCAGGGAGGGTGCCTTGTCCAGAGAACACAAAGTCATCAGGGATGGCAGAAGCATCTAAAGCTAAGGATTCAGCAAGAATGGGGAGTTCTGGCTGCAAATAGTCAGCCAAAGTGGTCACAGAGTGGCGTTGACATAAAGCAGACAGCATGTCACCAGAAACAGTTTTGCTTTCTCCATCCAAAACCCTTTGCTTCAGCTCTTCTATCCTCGCTTTCTCCTGCTTGAACTCCTCATCTTCTTCTGACGGACTCTGGGGTCTTCTGGACAACCCATCGGCATCTTGATTGCTGATCCCAGCCCTATACTTTATGGTGAATCTGTAGGTTGACAGAGCGGCTAACCAGCGATGTCCTGCTGCATCAAGCTTTGCTGTGGTCAACACATAAGTTAGGGGGTTATTGTCTGTTAAAACCTGAAATTCTGTTCCATAGAGGTAATCATGGAATTTCTCACAGATGGCCCATTTCAAGGCGAGGTACTCTTGCTTGTGGGCAGGATAGTTTTGTTCACTTCTGGATAGTCCTCTGCTGGCATAAGCTACAACCCTCAGCTTCCCATCGTGTTCCTGATAGAGCGCAGCACCGAGACCATCGCGGCTGGCATCAGTATGCAGGACGTAAGGAAGATTGGGATTGGCGAAGGCAAGAACAGGGGCCGAAGTCAGTTTATCTATGAGAGTTCTAAAAGCAACGTCACACTCTTCAGTCCACTCATTTCCAAAAGGTAAGGTGGGATTGATGGAAGTCTTGACCCTGTCCTTCTTGTAAATCTTCCCTCTTTTCCTTGGAGCAACATAGCCAGCAGTTAGAGCATTCAATGGCTTTGCTATTTTAGAGTACCCTTCCACAAAACGTCGGTAATATCCAGCAAATCCTAGGAAGCATTTGAGCTCTTTTCTGTTGGTGGGTTGAGGCCATTCTCTCAAAGCAGGGACTTTGCTTGGATCTGTGTGGACTCCATTGGCATCTACAACATGGCCAAGGTATTTAACAGAAGTCTGGAAAAAATGGCATTTTTCAGGGGACAACTTTAGGCCATAGTCTTTGAGCCGGTTCAACACTTTCATCAATCTGGCCTCGTGCTCTTCTAGTGTGTCAGAGAAGACAATCAGGTCATCCAGAAATACTAGTACTTCATTGAGATGCAGGTCTCCAACACATTTCTCCATCAGTCTCTGAAAGGTGCTTGGTGCATTTGTCACACCTTGGGGCATACGATTAAACTCATAGAAGCCTAGAGGGCAGACAAAAGCGGTCTTGTGCTTATCTTCCTCTGCAACTTCTACTTGATAGTAGCCTGACTTCAGATCCATGACAGAAAACCATTTGGCTCCACTAAGAGCAGAGAAGGTGTCTTCGATGTTGGGGAGAGCATAGGCATCTTTGATCGTTCTCATGTTCAGCTTCCTGAAATCTATGCAGAGTCTTATTGCACCATTCTTCTTCTTGACAACTACAATGGGGGAAGCAAATGGAGACTCTGACTCGCGAATAATTCCAGCGTCTAGCAGCTCTCTTAGGTGTTGTTTGACAGCTTCTCTGTCAGAGGGATGAATGGGTCTGGGTCGCTCTCTAAAAGGGGCCTCATCCTGGAGTCGGATGCGATGTTTTACTGCAGTCGTATGACCATGAGACAAGTCATCAACAGCAAACACCTCTGGCATGCTGTTCAGCTGGTGTGTGATCCGTTTTTTCCACTCTTCTGGAATGGGGGAATCTTCCAAATCAAAGTTGGTGGTGTTACTCTGAGACTGAGGGATGTCAGGCACAGTCATATTTTGGGATTCAGACGGCATCACATACTGTGCTACCATCATTTCAGCTATCACCTGCCTTGGATGCAGTGTGACACTACGATCAGTCACATTTCTGAGAATGACAGGAATCTTGTTTAAAGATCGAAGTGGAGTTTCTATCAAGGAATTTTCAACGAACACTCCACCAGGTAAGGAAACGGTTTCAGGGGATTCGACCACGAAAAGGGAACGTGGGAAATGTTTCTTCAATCTGACATCTCCAAAGACAGACACTTTTCTTCCTGGTGGAATGGTGACAGGATGGCGTCCATGCAACTTAACATGATTGGCTGAAATCTCTTCCTGATGACTTAGGGCAACATGCTGGAACAGCAAGATACAGTCACTATTGATATTGGGCCTTTGTAAGAATTCTCTTCCATGCTTTTCTATGCCACCTTCATATAATCTGTCAAGGACATTGGTTCCAATCAATAGGGGAATCTGAGTGTTAAAATGGCAATTTGGCACAATGAGAACTAATGAAGAGACCTGTTCAGCTACGCCAGTGATGCTGCTGGGGAAGGAGATGAGGGCTTGGATATAACCCTGGTAAGGAACCTGTTGGCCACCTGCACCTTCTATCTGGAAAAGAGTCTGAATGGGCTGGATGGGGAGGAACGATAAGTGGTTCAAGTAGAATGTCTCTGAAATGGTTGTTACTTGGGAACCGGTGTCAAGGATTGATTCACATTCTATTCCTTCAATGGAGACAGATGCAGTGCAGCGTGGCCCTACAAGTTCACAGGGAAGGGATTGGCTATTTTGGTATCTTTGTCTGTATCTATTTTTTCTTGTCTGGGTTCTATTCATAATATCATTAATGGGTTTGGGACTCTTATGCTGGTACTTAGCTCCTGAACGTCCCGAAACAGGAGCTGCTACTAGTTTAAAGGCATGGAGGTGAGGGTATGCGTATTCCTGTGAGCTTCACGTTTTTGTCTCGGCTTGGTGTTCTTTTGATGGACAAGAGCGGGGTTGGGGGCACTCACACAGCGGGCAGCAATGTGACCATCTCCACCACATTTAAAGCAGAACCATGGCTTGGGAAAATGAGGCGTGTAAATTCGAGGTGTGGAGGCATTCATGACCATGCAGCTGGTTTCAATCTGAGTTCTGTTTGGCTGTGGTTCTTCCTTGATGGACAGGGTTGCAATTTGTTTCTTTAACTCAGCTACCTCATCGCGGAGTTTCTGTGTGTCTTCATTTTTGTTTTCGGCTGGGGCTTCGATTCCATAAACAGTGTGGGCATGCACTGAAGCTTTTGAGCTCCCTAGATGTTTCTTCATCCTATCTAGTTTAGCTGAACGACGGCCTTCTTCTGTCCTAAGCTGATGAAGCAATTCAGGAAATGAGGGTGGGCTATTTTTTTTCTGTTCAAGCTGAAGACCTAAAATCAACGAGTGGTCCCAGCATCCTCTGCAGAACTGTCTTATTAAGTGTTTTTCTGAATCTACAAGTGAAGCTCCCCCTCTAGAGATGACTTTAGTGAGGAGGGTCTGAAGTCTGAATAAATAATCAGATGGCTTCTCTCCAGAATTCTGGTTTGCACTCAGGAATGCAGCAAAAAGCTCTTCTCCATCTTCTATGACTCCAAAGGCTGATTCGATGTGGTTTACGTACGCAACAGGGTTTGCATTGACACCAAGTGGTTTCACCATGTCAGAAGCTGGACCAACCAAACTCTCTAGAACCTTTCTGATTTTTTGTGAATCGGTGACATAGGTGTCACTTAGAAGCAGCTCAACTTGAGTTCTCCAAGCTTCATAATCTACTTCCCCATTTGGCTTTGGAAGCCTACCTGAGAAGGTTCGAATTTTACTTGGGCTACTGTATGGTTGTGTTGACTCATTCTTAATAACATGTTCTACTACTACGTTCTGGATGCTCGGGGGATTAATGATGTCTTCTTCAAGGCTCATTGAATTACGCATGGATGAGTGTGTGGTTGGAGCACGGTGAATGTCAGATATAGATGGCCGTCTGTTACATTCTTGGGTCATGCTAGGCGTGTGCTCAACATCAATGCTAGGCTTAGTGTCTTGCATAGGGCTGTGTTCCGGTAAAGACGTGTTGTCAGTTTTCTGTGATGCTGTCGACCGAATGCGCCTCAGTTCATTTTCTAAGATGGAGGCATAGCCTGACATGACACTACCACCAATAGCGCTGAGTTCTTCGAGATATTGCTGGGCTAAGTCTTTGCCTATTTCCTCTTGACATATTTGTCTAATTGTTCTGACATTCCATAGAGTAGTTGGATCAACAGGGCTAGGTATAAGGCCAAGGGTATCTGGGGTTATCCTGGTGATTGACTTTTCACACTCAAATTCTATTATTACCCTAACATTAGGTTGGTTGGGCTCCTCCACAACTCTGATGCAGGATGAGATCTTCCCATGTTGTTCGAAGAAGCTTATTATCGTTTCGGCAGAGCTCATTTCATTGACACCTTCAACTAATAAGCAGTTTTGTCCATGGACTTTATACTGATTGCAAAGATCCATATTGACTGTGTTATTTTCAAAATAAAAATATATATAATCAAGTATTTTATAGAGAGGTGTGGTCAGTGGGGTAGTATATGGCCTGAAACGCTAATTAACCAATCTCCTGGCTGGCTCGCCAACTTTCTGTAACCTGCACGACAGGGGAATGGGCCTATGCTTGCGCAGGGACAGTTTACAGTCTAATGTCTAAGTTCAGTGGAGATTGGTGTAGGTTTTTTTCTAGACCGGATTCTAGTACTCACCCCAAAGACAACACACACACTCGTGGGTATAGTTTACAATAAAAAACCAATTTATTTCAACAGTTCAAAGTAAAGTTATTTCAATATCAATACTAAATTAGATGTGTTATATATATATATATATATATATTACTCTATTATACTTTTTAAAAGTTCTTCCTAATATTCTATTTATTGTCTCTATCTATCTATATTCTATTGTATACCCTTCTAATATATTACTTATGCAGCCATATTCTACACTAACAAATTAAAGAAAATAATCCAAAATAAAGTATGAGTGCACTCAAAGAAAATAATAAAGAAAAGAAAAGGGGGAATGATTCAGTCTTCCAATCTGTGCAAGGTGCAATGTCCAGATCCTACCACAATCACAGGGGCAAGTTAATGTAGAGGCGATGATGATGAATCCAAATCCAGGGCGATGATGGGGGCAATCCAAAGGGGGTATCCAAGGGTTCCAAAAGGGTGTAGCAAGGGGGGTTGTTCGGGGTACTAAAAAACCAGTCAGGATTCCAGCAGCGTACAAAACACAAGAGAAAAGAGTCTTCCTTCTTCCTTAACGGGAGATCATCTGTCTTTGGATAAAATCAAGATATCCTACGTAAATGGCTATGATTACATGGAACACAGAAAGCTGTTTACTTTTTAGCTTTGGCTAGCGGCTCACCAAGGAAGCTTCATGGGAGGGATCTTTTTTGTCGTAGTTCAAATGTCCTGTAGCTCAAATATCCGTAGTTCCAATATCAATAATTCAGGTATCCATAGTCAAAGTTGTCCGTATTTCTAAATATCCGTATTTCTCTTCTCTATTGTCGACGGTTGTTTGCATGGTTTAAACTCTGTAGCTCGTGTGCCTCCTAGAGGCTACTCGTGGAACTTATATACGTCACAGGGTACATGTAATCATGTGGGTTACATCTGCATGTCTGTTTGTGTGTGTGTGTGTGCGCGCATGTCTGTTTGTGTGTGTGTGTGTGTTCATGTCTGTTTGTTTGTGAGTGCGTGTGTATCTGTGTGTGTGTGTTTGCATGTCTGTTTGTGTGTCTGTGCATGTCTGTTTGCGTGTGTGTGTGTGTGTGCATGTCTGTTTGTGTGTGTATGACTGTGTGTGAGTGCATATGTGTGTGTGTTGAAAGCTGTTTGTGTATGTTTGTGTGAGTTTGCATGTTTGTGAGATTGTGTGTGCATGTCTGTTTGTGTGTGTGTGTGTCTGCGAGTGCATGTCTGTTTGTGTGTACATGTCTGTTTGTGGGTGTGTGAGTGTAGGTTGTGTGTGTGTGTGTGTGTGTCTGTTTGTGTGTGTGTGTACATGTCTGTTTGGATGAGTGTGTGAGTGTGTCTGTTTGTGTGTGTCTGTTTGTGTCTGTCTGTCTGTGTGTGTGTGCATGCCTGTTTGTGTGTACATATCTGGTTGTGTGTGTGTGCATGTCTGTTTGTGTGTGTGTGAGTGTAACAACTGGTTGTGTGTGTGTGTGTGTGTGTGTGTGTGTGTGTGTGTGTGTGTGTGTGAGTGTGCATGTTTGTGTGTTTTTTGTGTGTGTGTGTGCATGTCAGTTTGTGTGTGTGTACATGTATGTTTGTGTGTCTGTGTGTGCATGTCTGTTTGTGTGTCTGTATTTGTACCGGTCTGTTTGTGTGTGTGTATGTATGTCTGTTTGTGTGTGTGTCCGTGTGTTTGTGTGCATGTCTGTAGGTGTGCATGTCTGTTTGTGTGTGTGTGTGTGTGTGTGTGTGTACATGTCTGTTTGGGTGTGTTTATGTACATGTCTGTTTGTGTGTGTGTGTTTGTGCATGTCTGTTTGTGTGTGTGTGTGTGTGTGTGTGTGTGTGTGTGTGTGTGTGTGTGTGTGTGTACATGTCTGTTTGTGTGTGTGTGTGTGCATGTCTGTTTGGGTATGTGTGAGTACATGTCTGTTTGGGTGTGTGTGTGTACATGTCTGTTTGTGTGTGTGTGTTTGTGCATGTCTGTTTGTGTGTGTGTGCATGTCTGTTTGTGTGTGTGTGTGTTTGTGCATGTCTGTTTGTGTGTGTGCGTTCGTGATTGTAGGTGGTGTGTGTGTGTACATGTGTGTTTGTGTGTGTGCGCATGTCTGTGTGTGTGTGTGCATGTCTGTTTGTGTGCACATATCTGTTTGTGTGTGTGTGTGTGTGTGTGTGTGTGTGTGTGTGTGTGTGTGTGTGTGTGTACATGTCTGTTTGGGTGTGTGTGTTTGTACATGTCTGGTTGTGTGTGTGTGCATGTCTGTTTGTGTGTGTGTGAGTGTAACTATCTGGTTGTGTGTGTGTGTGTGTGTGTGTGTGTGAGTGTGCATGTTTGTGTGCATGTCTGTGTGTGCATGTTTGTTTGTTTGTGTGTCTGTGTGCATGTCGGTTTTTGCGTGTTTGTCTGTAGGTGTGCATGTCTGTTTGTGTGTGTGTGTGTGCATGTCTGTTTGTGTATGTCTGTGTGTGTTTCTGTTTTGTGAATGTTTACACTTGATAGTGTGTATGTGTTGGTTTTTGTGCATTTATGTGTATCTGCATGTCTGATTTTGCGTGTCTGTTCATGCGTGTGTGTGTGTGTGTGCATATCTGTTTGTTTTTGTGTTTGTCTGTGTGTGTGTGTCTGCATGTCTGTTTGTGTACGTGAGTGTGTGTGTGTGCATTTCTGTTTGTGTGTGTTTGTGTGCGTGTGTATGTCTTTTTTGTGTGTGTGATTGTGCATTTCTGTTTGTTGTGTGTGTGTCTGCGTGTGTGTGTACGTGTCTGTGTGTGTTTCTGTTTGAGTGTGTGTGCGTTTACATGTCTGGTGTGTTTGCGTGTCTGTTTGTGTGTGTGCGTGTGTGCGTGTATGTCTGTTTGTGTGTGTGTGTGTGTGTGTGTCTGGTTGTGTGTTTCTAAATGACTGTTTGTGTGCACATGTCAGTGTGTGTACATGTCTATGTGTGTGTATGCGTGAGTGTGTCTCCTTGTGTGTGTGTCTGTGTTGTGTGTGCATGTCTGTGTTGTGTATACGTGCGTGTGTCTGTTTGTTTGTCTGCATGTCCGTTTGTGTGTGTTTGTGTGTGTGTTTACATGTCTGTTTGTGTGCTTGTCTGTTTTTGTGTGTGTTTGTGTGCATGTCTGTTTGTGTGTGTGTCTATTTGTGTGTTTTTGTGTATGCGTCGGAGTGTGTCTGTGTGTTTGTGTATGTGTGTGTGTACATGTTTGTTTGTGTGTGTGTGTGTGTGTGTGTGTGTGTGTGTGTGTGTGTGTGTGTGTGTGTGTGCATGTCTGTT